>NC_056726.1:1294678263-1294958263 GCF_019279795.1 Protopterus annectens | reverse complement strand
AGAAGCTAAGCCAATTGTTAAATCAATCATTTTTTTGACTGTACTGTGGGTGAAGGTAGAATGCTGCTTAGGGCTAGGGCATACCTGCCTGGCACACATAATCTGAGAGTTCCAGAATGTCTCTCTTCATATAGTCCAGAGAGGTGCATCTCAAGTCATTCACTCCAACATGTACTATGACTGAGTCATAACAGTAACTGTTGCTGAGTGACTTGACTGGGTGCGTGAGTTGCTGAATCCTGGCACCCGGCAGGCAGCAGACCATAACCTTCTCTTTTTCCAGTCTGGTGAGAGGGGATGTCTGTGTGTCTCACTGCTGAGTTGTCTATTACTAGGAAGTTTGGTTTTGAAGTGTTTTGCCTTGGCGGTTTGATTGCTGAGACACTGTTATATGCACTATTATGTGTACTGGTGGATTCTGTTGTGTACCAGTATTTGAGAGCTGTCTGCGTTTGGGAGGTCGGGTCTTTTGGTAAGCTCTTGGTGAGTACCTCCACATAAGTGAGTTTATGTGTCTCAATTTTATCTTGTATAAAATGAGAGCTGTGTGAGCTGACAACTTTTTTGATGTCTTGTTTACTGTTATGTGAGAGGACTGATTCAAATTTCACGGTATAGTGGCAACTCTTACTTACTGTATCTGTTTGCTTTAGGAGCAGGTATACATGAGGCAATTGCTACTTTGCCTCAGGATGCCCATGTTAATCAGGCTGGCTGGAGAAATGTTAGGAAACTGTTCATAGCAGCAGGTAATTCCTGGTTTGTGAGATGGCAAAATATCAGCTATTGCTTTGGGATTAGCAAGGGGAATTAAAACTATACAGGATTAGCGAAGAAAGTGACGGTGCTTAGCTGAGCTGCCCACAGTGCAGCAGTGGACAACCGAGTTGCCTAAAGAGCTGCAGAGAAGTATGAGAGGGTTTCACTGAATAATGTTCAGGGAAAAATTGTGATTGAAGGTATTTTCATCTATACAAGAGACTGCTAACCCCTGTTGTGCAGTGCAGAGCTGCTTGCAAATGCAGTGCTTAAATACAAACAAATTTAAACAGTTCTAGCACAATCTACCAATAGAAAAGCACCTCACAGACCTTTATTCCAGCAATCTCCAACTCAGATGGGTCCTGTGCTACACACTTCTGCCACACGGGTGTAGGGGGTTCCTTTTAATGCTAGATGCCTAGTTTTGGTGTTCAAGTACAGTTTAGATTCAGCAAGTTTGAATCTAGGCTATGCTATTTAAGTCAGATGAAGCAAAATATACAAGTGCAGGATGAATCAGTCACAGCAGCAAAAACAGTGCTGGATGAATTAGTCACAGCAACAAAAACAGCACAAAAAGAAGCAACTGGTCAGCAAAACATTACAAAAATGTAAAATAGGCTTAAATTCTACTTATTTTTTTGCAGATTTCAGTGGATGCCTTGGATTCTCTTAAATGGACTTCAGATCTCTGGCTAAGAACTCCAAACTCTGAGGAGATTGTAGTGTGCTGTTCTGGAATTACCACTTTACGTAATATATAGTTGAAATTCAAAGAACTGCTGGATAAACAGATTTTAGTGATTAACTAACTAATCTTATCACATCTCTTCTTCTGTTTTTAAAGCTTTGTTTTATTGTCATGCACCATTGTAAATAGTTATTTCAGTTCTTGTTTATTGTTGTTCTTTTAGATATGTATATTTGTTTTATAATGTTTCTACTATCATGCATTAATGCTTTGTTGTTAAAATTTTCAATAAAAACAATTGAGAAAAAGGAGAAAACAGCTGAAGCAAAAAATGACCGGGTGGGGGGTAGGCATACGTCCACCAAGCCACTTTAATGGTAGCCTTCATTGCCAGGGGATAGAAGTATGTATCTGCACAGGAGAAAATGATCTGGTCCCCATGGTGATGCCTGTCACCTCTCCTCCTGCCTAGGGGAGGAGGTTGGGTTAAGACCCATCACATATGCTTTCACTGCAAAACCAGATTCACGGCTGCCTGAATGACAATCTCTCTTGATAGCTCTCACTTCTATGCTGTGTCAGATGGAAGAATTAAAGTTTCAACTCCAATCCAGGAAGGCTTGATGGTTAGCAGGCAAAAGTAGGTACTTTTCTGTTATTGGGGCAACATTTAAAATGTGGTTGCTGAGCTCCGAATTTAGTCTATTTTCATGTGTTTTATTTGTTAATCTTAACGTGTGTATAAAATATAGAAGTTACATCTCCTTTTTTAAATATTATCCATTTAACACATGTTTACACTAACTCCTTAAAGACATGAAAAGACACTGCATTCGGAGCTCAGCAACCACGTCTAAAGTGTTGCGCTGATATCAGAAAACCTGACAAGAAATGGGTTTCTTCATAATGTGTACTAGTGTAAGCCTATGAATTGCTCCAGAAACAGAAAATTATGTAAGTACACTTATATGAGTAAACACTTTGTTTACCTGTGAAGATGCCATTGGAATGATACAAACAGCCTGATTTGTACTAAGCAGTGTGTGTTTTTTTTTGTTTGTTTTTTACAGCGGCAGCTACTGCTTTCAAAGGGTTTCCTTGACAATGGAATTAAGCGTTGTTAGGAAGTTCAAGCGCCAAGTTATCATGTACGGAATAATTATAGCATTTACAGCTTCTTTACATTAATAATATATATATTAAGTGAATCTTATTTTCCTTCAATTTTTTTAATGGTTCTTACTGTTATTTACAAAAACGGCCAGAGAGAGGAATGGGGGGAAGGGAGTGACAGAGAAGTACCTAAAGTTTTGAAGGATCTTTTTTTTTCCTTTCTGCAAAAAATAAATCTCGCTAATATAAATTATGACGAACAGACATCCTGAAGTTGTCTTCACAACGGCACCAGAGCCTAGCTACAGAACAAGGGTGATGCAAAATTTACAGTTTATACCTTGGCAGATGAAATTCCCACCCACTGTTCTTAAGTCAAAAGACCAAAAAAAAAGCATCTCCACTCTACTGTGCCAGTAGTCACATTAAGTGCCTTACCTGTTAACCTGTCGTCTACTTCTATTGCCATTATCCTGTCAACATCATTGTATAAATCTGGGAGCAGAGAACGGAAATGAATTGAATCCAATTTTTAATGAAATAGTAATGAATAAATTTAATGAATAACTTTTATAATACATATGAATCAAAACAGTATACAACAATTATACAGGAGACATAAAAGTTGAAATAACTGTCAACATATTTGAAAATAGGGAATGTCTCCACATAAATTCTGGCAAATATGAGTCTAGATGATGTCTAGTACTGACCCGATGCCTTTTATTCTGCCACTTCGCACTTCCCCATAGTCACGCCACATTTTGTGTATGACATCATCCAGTATCTGGATCAACAAAATTATACTTATGATTTACAGTAAAATGATCATAGCCAGCATCCCTTACTTCATCAGTTTTACAAGCCTTCCAACAGTCTCAGTAAATGATACTTCCTTCTTCTATGTTGTTCTGGATGACAGACAGTAAGGTTTGGGCTGAGCGGTTAGGAACAGCCACCAGAAAGCATTGTTTGGACTCCCGGCACAATCCCCCAAAAACCCACTGTTAAGGAAGAACACGACCCACACTGCTTTTTCTCCTAGTGAAAAAACTTTCATCAACTTCAACAACTTTGTTTAATCCTCCAATTTTTATAGTAGGCTTTGAAAGTAAAACAGTAGCACATACTTCCTGCATATAATTGTTCCAGGCTACAGTAGTGCTGTGATTCATGTGCAATAGAAGCTCACAAAAGTCCATAGATGTGAATTCCTGACACCAAAAATATATATATCTGACAGCAGTCAGGAAAGGGATGCGTAATCCCTCAAACTAGTTTTGACTTTGCAAACCCTTTTTTTCAAGGCAACCACATTGTGTACACTGCCATTTGGGTGCATCCTTACTATTAACACAAAGCTTCATATTGTGCCTGTCTGAACAAAATCTTTCTTTATGGAATATTCCTTTGTCCTGTAAAAACTGAACTGGCGACTGTTCGTCCATAGGAAGTTGCCAGATAGTATAATCCATAACAGGTGTGAAATAAGTGTACATTTGACAGGATTTACAGTACATGGAAACACTCATCATGATATATGACTGAATTCCAAGCTTGTGGCAAATACTAAACGTTAAACTAGATTAATTTCATCTAGAAGGCAACACTTCAAACCTTTCTCTCAGTCTGTCAATAGCTCAAGTTAAGAGTACTAATATATTTTTAAAGTGTCACGAATTCTTCTCCATTACTTATGAATCTGTCCCAGATTTCTCACATTCATCATATCATAACATTGTATGCATCCCTACCAGTTATCTAAATAAGAAAGCTTAACTGAAAAGAAGCAGTGTGATTTAAAATATATAAACATTGCTGTTTTATAAGTAAGTGTGCCATCCACATCAAAAAGGCAGAAAATAGATGCAGCTAAATTATGTAGAAAAAGCCAGTGAGATGAATGGGGAAGGGAGTGAGAGAGGCCTGGCATGGAGGTGTTGTCTGTGACAGCCAATCAGCTCATGAGTTGTGGACTGCATGCAGGAGATTTACAGTAAGACACTTTACAGGGAGATAGTTAATTTTTTGTCATTTCTTGTAGGGCAAATATAACAATATTATGACACTATTAAAAAAAAAATTGTTATCCAGATTTGCTGCATTTATTATTTTTTTTTTTATGTCTTTGTTACTTATCGGGGCAACACTTTAAACACGATTGTTCAGCTGAAATTCAGTACCTTAACACGTCTGTTAACCAGGTGTGTGTAAAATTTAAAAATAACTTATTTTTTTTTTTAATTATTAATAAGACAAATAAGGTTTATGCATATCTGGTTAACAGACATCTTACGGTACTAGATTTCAGCTGAACGATAATGTTGAAAGTGTTGCCCCGATAACGGAAAAGTACCCAAAAGTATCATACAGAAAAAACATTTACATGATGGAAGTAAAGTTAGAGCAATTAGGATGCATAATATTTGTGATGCCCAATCGCTGGACCAGTAATCAAGGAGCCTCAGTCCTCACCACTGGCAATAGTGGGGGACATACACTGGGAGGATAACAGGTACATGCACAGTATTTCCAGATGCAGATCTCTGCATCATGTGCAATTTCCCTTAAGAGCACAGAGACCAGAGTTAGTCCAGGTCTCGTTTCCCCCTCTTTCTCCAGATTCTCAATAAGACTCGCCATCGCCACTTCAATGGATCTGCTGGACAGAGGCACAGGGAAAGTACAGTTTTGTACCTACCATAAATGTAGATGTTCGAGGATCCATATTGCTGCAGTCCTAACCATTGGGGGTAGTCCGCTGTCCAGTCGGCCCGAATACCAAAGTATATGGCTGACGTCGGTCAAGGCGCATTATACTGATGTCAGGACGTCAGGGTACTAATGCGCATGACCGACGTCATATCCTCAGTCTTTTCTTGCCCCAGATGTCAGAAGACCCTAAAAAGACAAAGCCCAAACCAAAAAACCAAAAAAAACCCTGCACCAAACATATATACAATATATACAAATGTACAAGAGTAGATCCTAACCCACACCACCACCCCTAAACACAGAGGGGAAGGAGGGAGGGTATTGGACTGCAGCAATGTGGATCCTCGAACATCTACATTTATGGTAGGTACAAAACTGTACTATGTTCTTCATTCCACATTGCTGCAGTCCTAACCATTGGGTAGAATCCCAAAGCAGAGTTAAGGGAGGCTGGCAAATCATAAGGAAGCAGGAGCTGTCAACATGCCTTGCAAAATAGCTGTGGCAAAACCAGCCCTAGATTTAGAGTAGAGAGGAAGATGGTAATGCTTAGAGAAAGTATGCACTGAACTCCAAGTAGCTGCCTCCAAAATATCCTTAGTTGCCACCCCCCTTAGAAATGCTGTTGAAGTGGCAGTAGCTCTAGTGGAATGAGGCCTAATCCCAGCTGGAATCTCCTTGCCATGATGGGAATAACAAAATGAAATGCAAAACCCAATCCACTTAGAAATAGTTTGCTTAGACACAGGCTTGCCCTGAGAACTCAAAGCAAAAGAAACAAACAACTGCTGAGACTGCCTGAAATCCTTAGTCCTGCTTAAATAATAACGTAACTGCCTATGTACATCTAAAGTGTGTAAAATCTTTTCCCCCTTATTTTGGGGATCTGCATAGAAAGTAGGCAAATGAATAGTTTGGTTTAAAGCCACACTAGAAACCACCTTAGGCATAAAGGAAGGATTAGTACGTAATGATACCCTATCCTTATGGAAAATCAAAAGGGCTCTACTGCCATAAGGGCCTGCAACTCAGAAACCCTTCTTGCAGAGGTAATAGCCAACAAAAAAGCAGTCTTCCATGACAAGTATTTCAATTCAGCAGTAGCCGCAGGCTCAAAAGGTTGTAGAGTAAGTTTTTCCAACACAAAATTGAGATCCCAAGCAGGAGTAGGAGCTCTACGGGGGTCTTATATTCTTTGCCCCTCTAAGAAACTGCTTGAACAAAGGATGCGAAAACAATGGTGGGTCACAATCATAGTGAGCTGAAATTGCTGCAGCATGAATCTTAATGGAAGAGAAGGACAAACCTTTGTCCAATAACTCAGTAAGATATTGAAGAGCCACACTCAAATTAGGCTCAGAAATCTCCAAATTCTTTGCTGCACTCCAAAATAAAAATCTCTTCCATTTTTCTGCGTACACCTTCCTTGTACTAGGTCTTCTGGCTTCCATAATCACATTTAAAACTTGTTGAGGAAGTTGAGACCTGCTGTGTTTCAGAACAGAATATGCCAGGCTGTTAGATGAAGAGAGTGAAGCTTGACATTGAGCAGGTGACCGTCCTTCTGAGATAACAGATGTGGAATCAAAGGCAAAGGCCATGGAGGCTCCCTGACCAGACTCCTGAGTAGTGGGTACCAGTGTTGCCGAGGCCAATCTGGAGCTATTAAAATCATCCTTGGCTTGTCTTGTCTGACCTTTAGGAGCACCTTTGGAAGAAGAGGCAGAGGTGGAAAGGCATACACATGAAGATTTTTCCAACTGAAAGAAAGAGCATCCACTTTCCAAGCTGTGTGATGAAACCCCTTTGTGCAAAACTTTGGCAGCTGGTGGTTTAGTGGAGAAGCGAACAGATCTATGTCTGGAGTTCCCCATGACACTGTCAATTTCTGAAATACATGAAGATCCAGTTTCCACTCGTGGGGATCCATGATTTGTCTGCTTAACACATCTGCTAAGGAGTTCTGTGCTCGGCAGAAACCTTGCCTGTAGAGTTAGTTGCAAGCTGAGCGCAGTTTCCCATAAAATCATTGCTTGCCTGCATAGAGGATAAGAATGTGTTCCCCTTGTTTGTTGATGTACCACATGACAGTTGTGTTGTCTGTTAGAATCAACACCTGCCCTGGAAGAAGTAACTCCTTGAAAGCCAGCAATGCAAACTGGACTGCTAACATCTCCTTCATGTTGATATGTAGATGCTGAAGTCTGGCAGGCCACTTGTCTTGTATCCACTTTCCATTTAGATGAGCTCCCCAAGCAACATCTGAGGCATCTGTCGTTAGAATCTGACTTGCCTCTGGCCGGGTCACAGAGAGTCCCTTGTTTAGGTGACATTCCTGAGCCCACCACAAAAATTCCTTTTGAATGCAAGGTATTATTTGAATGACAGTGTCCAAATCCTGGCAGTGCTGTGTCCACAGATTTTTGAGATACCATTGTATCTTCCTCATATGCAGTTTGGCATTGGGAAGTACCAGAATACAAGATGCCATGAACCCTAAGGCTTGAAGGACTGTCCTTGCAGTCAGCCCGGACTGAAGAGATAGATGATGGAAGTAACTGGAGAGATTCTTTTGTTTGTCCGGGGTTAAAAAGGCCATCTGGGCTGCTGTATTCAGTCTCACACCCAGAAAGCACATGTCTTGAGAGGGTACTAGACTGGACTTTATTTCGTTCACAGAATACCCTAGGCATCTTAGCACTGCTATGACATATTCCAAATGCTGTAGAAGGTCTTCCTTTTCTTGAGCCAGAATCAGGCAGTCGTCCAAATAAGGATAGATTTGAATTCCTTTTAGCCTGAAGTAAGCTATCACTGGAGCCAGAACCTTTGTGAATACTCTGGGCAGTAGATAAGCCAAAGGGCAATGCAGAGAACTGATAATGAGAATTTCCAGCTCGAAAACGCAGATACTTTCTGCAACTTAGTCTTATAGGCACATGAAGGTAAGCTTCCTTGAGATCTAAAGTTACCATCCAGTGATCTTTGCCCAGCAGAGGTAAAAGCTGTTGTAACGTCAACATTTTGAACTTGGGAATGTCCAGATAAGTGTTGAGGATAGATAAATCCAAAATTGGTCTCCACGTGTTCCCCTTCTTTGGTACTAGGAACAGGCGAGAATAAAATCCTAGGCCCCTTTCTGGTACAGGGACTGGCTGAATGGCCCCTATTTGGAGTAACAGAGAAATTTGATTGTGAGCCTCTTTCCTTTGTGGAGGAGGAACGTCTGGCATGCCTTTGAAAGGGGCAAAGTATGGAAATAAAACCTGTAACCGTGGTGAATGATATCCAAAACCCATCTGTCTTGAGTAATTAAATCCCAATTTTCTTTGAAAAGAGACAGTCTTCCTCCCAAAGGAGCTGCCAGACGAGAATGAACTGGCAGCTGAAAAGGCAGGTCATTGGGTCTGTTTACGAAAGGACTGACCCCTGCCCTCACCAGAAGTCTGAGCAGGAGAACTCCCTGTTCTAGGCCTAAAAGAACCTTGAGCTCTGCCTCTACCACGTCTAGACCTACCCCTAGACTGGGAATCATAAGCAAGATATGTACATCCCTTAGTAGGCCAATTTCTGCTAAACTTTGGAGGCTGCACCTGCAAAAAATCTTTAACAGTCTGCATAGACTTAGCCTTGTCCTCCATTTTCTTTAAAACTGCTTCCACAGGCGAACCAAACAACACATCAGACTGTAAAGGAGCATCCAAAATCCTTGTCTTAACATGCTCAGCTAAATTCTGATCCCTCAACCAAGCGTGCCTGCGAAGAACAGAACCAGTGGCAGCCACCCTCGAGGAGGCCTGCACAGCATCAAAACCACATTGCAAAGAATGCTTACCCACTTGTTCAGACACATGAACTAAATCCAGCAACTCTTTACACTCAATACCTTCCGCCAGAGCATCCACCTTAGATTTCAATTGTGAAAGGAGATAATTTTGATATTTTAGCATGTGAAACTGACAATTCAACGCCCTCATGGCTAAAGTGGAAGAAGTATACACTTTCTTTCCCCATCTATCCAAAGCCCTTGCCTCTTTATCAGAGGAACAGGATTTTTAACAACCGAGGCCTTAACACCCTTAGGCCCCTGAGAAACAATTTCTGGGTCTGCCCTAGGACTCTTAAAAGATACTTATGAGCTTCAGGCACCCTATAGTACCTATCAGGTTTAACAGGGCAGGAGGCAAAGAATCAGGGTTCAGGGAAGCCTCCAAAAACATCTTCCACCACATTCAACACAGGAGGTATAGCTAAGGGCCTATGCTGGGGTAAAACAAAAATTCCCTAAGCCTCTTCCTGGAATCAGAGAAATCTTGGCCTTCCCATTTAAAATGCTCCCTCATGGAATGCAGAGTCTCTGAAAATGAAAAATCCTCAGGAGGAGAAGCTGAAGGAGTGGAATCATCCACATCAGAATCAGAATAATGAGGAACTCCTGCAAGTCTTCAGCCGAAGACTCAGAAGCCTCTGAACACTGTTCAAAACTCTCAAACTCAGGCTCCACCCTAGGCCTCTTATCAGGAGGGGGCATAGAACCTCTAATCATAGTAATCAAATCCTCTGCCATTTTAAGCATATGTTTCTTAGGCACGAACCTGAAGTGCTAGGAGAAGCCCCCACTGAAGCTAAACTTGGCCTACCTCTCAAAGAAGTCTTGGAAACAGAAGGAGAGGCTCTAACTACCTTAGGAAGAGAGGGAAGAACAGTTACCTGAGAAGCCCCTCAGCCTGGCCTACCTCCTGAGAGGGCACATCCTGTAACAGTAAAGTCTCTGCCTGAGACTCCACAGAAACTCCTGGCAAAACTTCTGGCTCCACTGAGCCTTCTAAAGAACCGGCGTCCGGGGCTGCCGGTTCTTCAACCCTCGGCTTTGCTGCTTTGTCCTTGCGCTTTTGACGAAGCGGGCGTCGGAGCATCCGACGGCATTTTATAATTACAACGCTTCCCAAACACTAACCTGGCACAGTCTAACCTTCTCTTAATAGTGCGTTTGTTAAATCTAGCACAAGAGCGGCATCCAACAACGCCGTGCTCAGGCCCTAAACAAGGTATACACAAAGTATGGTAATCCCTATGAGGTATCTGTTTCCCACAAGAAATACAGTTATTCACTTTTTCTGACATCCGGTTAAATACTGAGGCAAGAAAACCAAAATGTTCTAACGGGTACTTAGCCAACTTTGATTCGGTCTGAAACTCCGACTTCAGAAAATTTCAGAACGCCAACCTGCACTCGCAAAACTGCTTCTGCATCGGACCATGCGGCAAAAAAGACTGAGGATATGACGTCGGTCATGCGCATTAGTACCCTGACGTCCTGACATCAGTCTAATGCGCCTTGACCGACGTCAGCCATATACTTTGGTATTCGGGCCGACTGGACAGCGGACTACCCCAATGGTTAGGACTGCAGCAATGTGGAATGAAGAACATCTAATCTAAGGGGTGGCAAAAGCTAACACATTCCAGCTAGGCTTATAAATGCCTTCGGGCAGATAGCCTAGTACCTACATATGAACTTATGAACCTATGGAACAGCTATAGAGTTGAGATCTCGGCTGAGTGACCAGGCCAAGACTTACCAGCACCCTCTCTGACCAGTCAGTGCTTTACGTCCCTGCCCAAGTAGCTGACACACACACTCTATGAGGTTTTATTTACACACACACAAACACACACACACACGGGAAATGTTGGCACAAGTTTACTAGTTCCACACTCTGAGGTTTGATTTACACACACACACACACACACACACACACACAGGGGAAAGGCTGGCACAGGTTTACTAGCTATGCCCCCTTTTGCCCAGACTATAACATAGTTATCACTGCTACCTGCCACCTGCTTATCAGCTACTTTAAGTCCCTTAACAAAGGGTGTCCAATCTTACTGTGTAATATCAATATTAATACAAATGGTAGTTTGACCAAGAGCAAGTTATTAGGAGTGGACCACACAGTGTCACCAAATAAACATGCAAGTACTCTCAAAACATAAATATCTCTGGACAGATCAGCCACAATGAAAGGTTTAAATATGTTTAATAAATAATAAAATAATAAGAGAATACTCAGTATATATTCACAGTGACATCAGAGTTCAAAATCACAGGAAATATTTAAAACAACATTGCATGACAGTCTCAAATAAATAAATAAAATATCTAAACTAAGTTTCACTATATTCCTGACTGAATCTAAGATAATTACTATTCCCTAGTTAACTTACTTAATTAGAGCAAGGCATATGTTGCGGTGAATGGTTCTTGTCAGGTCCACGACAGAATACAGAATGCTCTGTATCACTAAGAGACTTGTCAAATTAATATTTCAAATATTACAGCTGGGACAGCATGCAGAATGACATCACATCTTGTTATCTGACTCCATCCCAGGTGAAACCCCACTGCTGGAAGCTAGCAGTATTTAGCATCTTTCTATGACTATACATAGACCTCAAATCTTTGGCAGATGCTGGAAGTCATAAAACAAGTACATTCCTCTGCATTTCAACACTAGTAATTAGTCCATCTGAAATACAATACAGAAAGCTCCCTAGTACAGACATTATGTCTCTGGACTAGCCTATAAAGTAATTTAATTTCAGCTATTTTTCTGAACTTAAACTCCTGTATTCCAGTTTCCACAGTTAAAATTTATACATTTAAGCAGTTATAATATTGCATGCACATCTCTGTGGGTCTATATCCCCACATCGAATGGTGATGAGTTTGAACGCCCTTTGTTCGAACCTAAAAGTCCAAAAACCCCAAACAGCGAACTCACGGAACAGCAATTTTTTTCCGAGGGAAAAAAAATCGCTGCTCTGTGAAAAATAAAAAAAAATCACAACTTTAAAACAAACTGAAGTGGGGGGATTTGACAACTACGTCCCCCCAACTACTTAAATATACCAACTCCGAGATCGCACTACAGTGGAGGAAATAGCAAAGCCTCAAATATGGCCCACTGACTTTTTTCCCTGGAAAAAAAATCGATGTTTCATAACTTTGCGGTTTAGGGCTTTCAGACACTTCGTTTCGAACAAAGGGCGTTTGAATGTATCACCATTCAATGTGATAATATAGACCCCATTTCTGTTCTCTATTAGCAGGGTACACTGTGGTTACATTTTAATCACAAGCACTTTATAAAATACCTTTTTAACATACATGCCTGTAAAGAGCACTTTGATATACACAGGACATACATTTCTAATACAGGTGTAACATAAGCATCTTATATAAATTATGTTGATATTCACAAATGACATAATTATTTACAAAATTCCAGCTAGCTGTGCTTGCAATATCTCCTTTTGTCACAATATCATTCATGCATTTACCTTCAATTAAAAACAAAAAAAATTCTGTGCCTCAGACCTCTGTTGAGTGCTGTGGCTATCAGTCAGATAGTAGCAGTAATATAATGGGCATATAAAATAAAATACCCCAAATAAACTATCAGAATTTCTAAGTGGTACATTGTTACACAGGCTGAGCTTTCTGAATCCACTTATGGCTCCAAATTCATAAGCCAACAGAGAATAAAAAATGTCAAGAAGACAGCATTTTTTTGTTTTTCTTGTTGACCACAATCCTGTGCTGCTTCTGAAGCCATACTTCTAAACCTGCAGACATCATCTGACCAAAATCAGGACACTCAGCATACCGTTTGTATACCTAATAATGGAACTCCTCCCAACTCCATAGGGTTGTGGGGTACCACTACTCAGAAATACAAGTTTAAAAAACAAAAGTGACAAAATTATGCAAAATGCCAGCAGAATAATCTTGCTTAAAACTCTAACATCTAGCACTTTTATTTATATTATTTATTTGTTTTAGCGGACCGGACTTCCGCTGTGGCGACCCCTAACCGGGAAATGCCGAAAGACACAACATTTATTTGTTTTGGTTATCAGGAAAGTCCGACTGGGTAATACCCATTTTCATTGGAGGCCCGGTGAGGAAAAGCTCCATTTGCTTACATTGCATTATACTAAGTTCCTATTAAACACCGCGTAGTTACATTTCTATTTACATTTATACACATACATTCAAAGATTTTACAAAGGTAGAAGTTACTCAAGAGAAAGCACACATGCAACTTAGTGGATTATACAGGCAGCAGTTATGTATAAAATGTTGTCATTTCAGTGAGAGGTTGATTTCTGTTTAAAGAGAGCATTTAGTATTGTGCAGTAAGCACAAAGTCAACCTTGTGTTGAGCATGTGCAGGACCAGGATTGGTGACGATGTTGTTTAATCAGTGAGTTTGTCCGAGAGTTTTCATTTGTGTGGGGATACTATTCCAAAGTTTAGCAATGTACTGGGAGTAGAATGAGTCCCCTGCAACATTATTTGACTTACTTGTGAGTAGTAAGAATTTATTACTAGAACAGATCCCTTGCTGGACAGTAGGGCAGTAATAAGTTATGTAGTGCAGGACATTTTTCTCGATGATGATTGAGTTTGTGTGCTGTAGTTAGCTGTGTAGTTCAAGCCAGTTTAATTGCTTTAAGCTATGACAGTGGTGGGTCCTATGAGGGAGGCTGGTGGCAAAGTTAGCTATTTTATTGTAGCAGAAGGTAAGTTTCTTTCTTTGAATATTGTCTAAGTTTGTTAGAATAGGAGCGGCATATAAGAGAGCTAGCAACAAGAAATGTGGTGGCTAGAGTTTTTCTTGTAGTATCTATAAGAAATCCATTGATCCTATAAATGGAGCTTAGTTCCTGTTGTGTAGATTTAACTATGTGCAGTATATGCTGGTCATAGTTGAGATTATCATCTATTATAACATCTAGAAGTGTGCTGTGAGTTACAGTTTCAATGACAGTATTATTTGCTGGTTTTTGATTTTGGCAACTTTTTTAGGTAAAAAGAATAAACAGTTTTCTTGGGGTTGAGTAGGTTTTTTGACTGATCCAGGTTTCAATGGAGAACAAAGATTTTTGGGTAATGTCTTGGAGCTTATTTTTTGTTGACGCTGCACATATTAATGTTGAGTCATCTGCATATTGATCTAAACCAGCATGGTGAGTGGATGTGATTAACAAATATATTAAATAATAGAGGACCCAGGATAGAGCCCCGAGGGACACCGTTAATAACTGGTTGAAAGAATGAGTAGGTTTGTTGCCTTCCAGATAAGTAACTAAAAAACCACAACAAGGAGTATTGTGAAAGTCCTATTGAGGAGAGTTGAATGAACAGTTGCTGGTACAAGACAGTATCAAATGCCTGTGACAAGTCGAAGAACATGGTGGACACAAGTAGACCATCGTTTCTATGTCTGTTTATTGTACTGGTAAAATGTAGCAGAGCGGTAGTGGTGCTGTGCTGAGGCCTAAAACCATGTTGGGTTTCTCAGAACAGGTTATTAGAGGTTATGTATTGCATCAGCTGCATATGGATGTTTTTCTCTAATATTTTGGGGGGGGGGGGGTCATTATTAAACTCTGTAGATGTGCTGCCTTTGGGCAGTGGCATGATGTAGGATTTTTTTCCACATTAATGAGACGTATCTTTCTGTAACTGACCTATTAATAAGTATGGACGCAGGGAATGCTAGGACTTCTGTGGTCATTTTTAGGTAGTCTAACAGTAGTTTTTAGTTTAAGGAGCAGCTTTATTATTATCAAGGTGAGTACTGGACTAAAGTTGAAGAGCTGTGGGTAGTTTTGGTTGGACAAGGGTAGAGAGAGGGGGCACATGTATTAATTAGTGTCCATAATCCTGATTGTATAAAAATTTAACTGTGTGGGGTTAGTCTGCCATATTGTCTGTTTTCGGAGAGGGAGTGGTGATTGCACCAGGGTGGAGTAGTTTATTTAGTGATGACCAAAAAGTTTTGGGTTGTTTTGATGTTTGTCTTGCAGATTGGTATAATATGTTTGCTTGTCCCATTTGAAATGGAGTTTTGCAAGGTTTCTAATACATCTAAATTGCTAGGAGGCATTTTAAATTCTATTTTTGTACCAGTTTTTCAAGGCCTTATCCCTTTGTATTATGAGTTTTTTTTGTTTCTTTTGTCAGCCATGATGTGGGGTTGGACTTTAGTCTTTTATTATGTACTAGTGCTAGATTATTTAACGTCTGTAAGAATACATTATTAGTGTGCTACAGCAGTATCTAGCAAAAACACATTCCAGTTATATTGTTTTAGTGTTTCATTGAAAGTATCTGCTAAAATTGGTTATATTTCATATTTGATTATAGATAATATGTTTATCTAGGTTATGGTGATATTCTAAAAACATATGCTGGTATGTGGTCACTTATGCTATCTGAGAGAGGGCCTACTTTTGTCAGTTTGTCTGGTTTGTTTGTAAGAATGCAATCAATTGTTGAGTGTTTCCCTGAAGTTTTATCGACTCCAGTGGGTGTGGTTATTAATTGTTTGACATTGTACAAGTTTATGGTTTCAATGGGGGTAGTGGAATTTATGAGTTGCCAATCTGTATTTAAGTCTTCAAGTGTTACAGTTTCATGGTTAATCTGTTGGGATATCCAGTACAGGATGTTTTCAGCAGTATCTGTTATTCCCTGGTGGCATATAAATTTCTGTTAAACAAGCTGTTAAACATATAGTTTTCCTATTGTTGATTTTTAGGAGTGTTAATAGAAGTTCAGCATTGTTAAATATGGGTATTTCCTGTGGAAGTAAGGTGATGATTACAGAAGTGTTATAAATGATTGCTATACTACCTGCATGCTTGTTTTTCACATATGATGCAAAAATTGGAAACATTCTGTGAAATCGTGAAGCTGAGAGGTGTGAGAACCCATTCTAACCACCAATGTATTACATATCATTAAGCTATGCAGGGACAATCTTTTAAACTGTATTTCATTAAAAAGTTTATTCAGACTAAAATGATGGCAGGGATGAATCCAGCCACAATACCAAATACAAACTCCATCAATTTAGTATATGTTATAAATAAAAGTGTTGCATATTTATGTTTTTCTGATTTGAAAAAGCACTTGGTGTTGGTGCAAAAGCATTTGTTGACTAAAGCTTTTTATGGGGGAAAAGTTGAATAAAGCTTTCATGGAATATCTCCACTTCTTCACGGTTCCTGTTCATTTACAAAGTTAATAAAACAGCAGTTTTTTCATCAACATATGCTTCCTGAACAATAGCAAGCAGGAAGTTCTAATGTATGGCATTATTGACTGACTACAACTCTCAATGATTTACCAAGAAAAGCAAAAATATGAGGTGAAAATCAGGCACGTACATTCTGCAAAATCACAGACAGTTAAATGAAATGATATGACATACACAATTACACAGCATTAAGCTAGGCTGCTGTCTCTATGATCCTATCTCTATTCAAGTTGCTCTGCTACCCTGGTGGTAACTGCCTTCATCTCTCACTTATGTTATGAATCCGATTCTGAGCTTGTCCTTGGCTGGTTGCCTCTTCTCACCCTAGGACTGGATTCCTTATTTCTTTTGGCTTAGGTCTTGAGAGTGACTATGCTTTCCTCCCATTAGGACAACTTCTATCTTGAGACAAATGGCTCCAACCAATGTTGTGTGTGGCATTATGCATAGCCATATTTGTACTTCCTTTATTTACTTCCAGGTCAAGCAGAGTTCTCGCACATCATTGTATGTCATCTAATGCACCGACTTGTACTACATGCAGCTAATTAGTAGCTATTTTAGCTATGAAGTCACCATGCTGAATGTTGTACATCGATGACATATAGGGCACACCTGCCCTGTGGGATGAAGTTGACTAGCATGTCACAGAGTGCAAACAAAATTGAAAAATACATTGTAATTTAAAAGGCCACTTGAGATTTTTATGGCACTCTATTTTTTTTAGACTAAACCAAGTATTTCTGAGAAATTTGGTAAACTTCAGAGGCATGCTTGAAAACCTGATCCTTTACAAGAGGGCCAGATACTCATCTTTCAACTTTTACTTTTGGCCAGTACAGCTAGGCTTCAAGGTAGACTGGAAGAGTAACAGACAGTGAGGAATCAATCATTTTTTAAATATACAATCCTGTACAGCTGACGTACAATGCAGTACTTTAATGGGAAAAAGCAGAGGAAGCCTAATTTATACTTATTTACCCTTAGCTATTCTCATCTGTTGTAATTTGTGAGTTTAATGTATTGACACTGTTGCTGCAAATGTGAATAGCAGGGACTCCTTCCGATTGCATTTCTTCTGATCTTCTTTGTAAATCATTTTATCGAATGTATCTTGCAACAGTTTTACTGTATAAGGCACAGTGTTGAGGACCAAATAATATACTGATGCAAGTTAAAACAGCTAGTTCCAGTGTCATTTTTACTTTACAGCTTTCATTAAAAGCAAACATAGCAATACTCATATTTATTTTGTTTGGAGTGGATGTTGTTTTTTTTTCTGAAATCACAGACAAATGCGGGCCTAGTTATGGCCATACAGAAACAAACTTTGAATACTTAGAATGACTTTTTGTTTGAAACCAGTTATACCCAAACTTTTATATAACTAGGAGGAGAAACAAACACAAGTTAACATATTTGCGCTGAGTACATCTGTGTGGAAAATACACCATTTATAATGATTTTACTGTATAAGGTATATAAAGCTCGGACATTAAGTCAAACTACTGTTTTTAAGAAAAAAAAATCACAAGCTAACCTCAACCATATTTTTGTTCCAGTCCTTTGACTAGCATTCCACTCCTTTGATTAGCGCCATGTTCAGCATGCACGTTATAAATAAAAGGTAAACTTTACTCTGCGTACAATCAACATAGCATTACAGAAACACATCTAACACTGGAAAAGTGACAATTCCTTATGCACAAAATATGCAGTGATTACAGATGAATGAGTGTTTGCGGTGCCTCACACTAAGCAATAAGGCTAGTTTGTATATATGACTATAAACACCATCAATCACTTAAAATGAGTAAAACACCACTCAACGCTCTTAATATCAAGTATGTGTTTGTGTCTATATGTTTCAGGCATAACCTACGTAAACGTGAGTTAGAGGAAATGCTTTATATCAAAAAGACAAATAAGTATATACTGCAATATATCGACCTTTTTAAAATTAAACACATGCCACCAATTTTATAAGCATAATAACGTGATCCATGGGGGGCAATACTAAGGAATAATGCACTTTTCAGAGGCCTACACTTGCATCGCTGGGTGTCAGACTGTAAAGGGATGGTTCAGGATGCCATTACATATTATTGTTCACGTTGTTGGGTATTAAGTGCTTACAACTTTTATTGTTGTAATGAAGTCCATGCTGCAAAGTCAGACTACTGGGATTCATGCTCATGGACACATGCTTCCTGGGGACTCACCATGTTATCTGTGGTGTGATAATAATACCCTCAGAAATAAAAATGTTAGTTTGAAGTTCTTCCAACTTCCTGCACAGTAAGTTTAAAAGGTACCTCTGGTAGTACATTTTCTGGAATTTTAGATGATTTTATTTACTCAGCGTTCATATTCATAACAATTGTAGATATAAAGAACAAACTGATTACTTGTACCCTGATGGTTTTTGTAGGTCACTCTGATGAAGACATCCCAAATCAGTTTCCTAAAAGAAGGGAAAAAAAACAGATCTACTGCCCTCTGGAGGGAGAATTGAAACACTTTGAGCGGATGGATTAAGAAATCTGGTCTTTTTAAGCCCGAGTAAGACACTCGCACTTCAGTAAGCTTCTGTAAATAAATACCTTATGCAGCCTGAAGCTTTTTATGTGTTTAGGAATGGCCCAGTTACCAACATACAGCCACGTAAAAGGATACTATAATAATCAACTTTTTGGTATACATTAATCATACTTGTCACTCCCAAGTCTGACTCAATGTCTCAGCTAGTCTCCTTCTGAACTAACACGGGAAAATCTGAACAATTCTGCCATATAGGTAGAGGTGTTTCCTACATCCTTTAGTTCCTCATATAAAATATTATTTTTCTGCAGTATGGTGTGGGGTTTAAACAATCTACAGTCTCCACAGTTTCTGCAACTGTTTTAGCTTAGGTTTCCCTGTTGCTAGTCATACAATTAACTGTAATTAAAGTAACAGTGATCACTTTAATTAAGGATAGCTATGAAGAACAGAAAGGCTGTTGGTCCAGACGACATATCTGTGGAAGCATGGAGGTGTTTAGGTGAAATGGCAGTGGAGTTTTTAACTAGATTGTTTAATGAAATCTTGGAAAGTGAGAGGATGCCTGAGGAATGGAGAAAAAGTGTTTTGGTACCGATTTTTAAGAATAAGGGTGATGTGCAGAGCTGTAGTAACTACAGAGGGATTAAACTGATCAGTCACAGCATGAAGTTATGCCAAAGAGTAGTGGAAGCTAGGTTAAGAAGGGAGGTGATAATTAGTGATCAGCAGTATGGTTTCATGCCAGGAAAGAGCACTACAGATGCGATGTTTGCTCTGAGTGTGTTGATGGAGAAGTACAGAATAGTCAGAAGGAGTTGCACTGTCTCTTTGTGGATTTAGAGAAAGCATATGACAGAGTGCCTAGAGAGGAGTTGCAGTATTGTATGAGGAAGTCGGGAGTGTCAGAGAAGTATGTAAGAGTGGTACAGGATATGTACGAGGGTAGTGTGACAGTGGTGAGGTCTGCGGTGGGAGTGACGGATGCGTTTAAGGTGGAGGTGGGATTACATCAAGGATCAGCTATGAGCAGTTTCTTATTTGCAATAGTGATGGACAGGTTGAAAGACGAGATCAGACAGGAGTCCCCGTGGACTATGATGTTTGCAGATGACATTGTGATCTGTAGTGAGAGTAGGGAACAGGTGGTGAAGACCCTGGAGAGGTGGAGGTATGCTCTAGAGAGAAGAGGAATGAAGGTCAGCAGGACTAAGACAGAATATATGTGTGTGAATGAGAGGGAGGATTAAGGAATGGTGAGGATGCAGGGAGTAGAGGTGGCGAAGGTGGATGAGTTTAAGTACTTGGGATCAACAGTTCAGAGTAATGGTGAGTGTAGAAGAGAGTACAGGCAGGATGGAGTGGGTGGAGATGAATGCCAGGAGTGATTTTGTGACAGACGAGCACCAGTAAGAGTGAAAGGGGAAGGTCTACAAGAGGGTAGTGAGACAAGCTATGTTATATGGGTTGGAGACAGTGGCACTGACAAAAAAAGGCAGGAGTCAGAGCTTGACGTGGCAGAGTTGAAGATGTTAAGATTTGCACTGGGTGTGATGAGGATGGACAGGATTAGGAATAAGTATATTAGAGGCTCAGCCCACGTTGGAAGGTTTGGAGACAAAGCCAGAGAGGCAAGATTACATTGGTTTGGACACGTGCTGAGGAGGGATGCAGAGTATATTGGGAAAAAGATGCTAAGGATGAAGCTGCCAGGTACCAGGAAAAGAGGGAGGCCTAAGATAAGGTTTATGGATGTGGTGAGAGAGGACATGCAGGGGGTTGGTGTGACAGAGCAAGATGCAGAGGACAGGAAGAAATGGAAACAGTTGATCTGCTGTGGCGACCCCTAACAGGAACAGCCGAAAGAAGAAGAAGAAAGTAACCGTGATCAACAAAGCTATGCTGCCTACAGCTTTATGCTTACGGCGCAGTCACATTTAACAAATTGTTCTGTTAGACAAGACTAGACTATCATCTAGGATTCCTCCACATGATAGCTCACTTAGAGATAAAGTCATTCAGAACAGCGATAACAGGACTCGCCCTGGAGCCAGACTTGGGTGTGGAGTTCACTGATACACACCTGGTGACTCACGTCAGTCATGGTCAACCACAAAATCCTACACTGAGCCACCACGTGGGCTCACCACACACAAAACAAAGGGGGTGTCAAGGTAATGGCAAATGAGTGTTGGGCACAGCAGAACAGATTAAGATGGATTAGACTCTTGCAATACTAACTGGCTCTAGTGACATAAAATGTGGAGGGAATCAGTGCTTCAGCAGAGGTGGTCTCTCTCCTACTCAGGAGCCAGCCCCCAGGTAATGCTCCTGGTGGGTATGGAAATACCAAACAGTTCAAGTTGTGTGCTATATATGTGGTGTTTGTACAAATAAATGATGGGATCACCTCAATGTGACTGGTACTAGTGGAGGAAAACCCTGCCTGACGTCTGCGTATATGTAAGCACCTAACAGGTATTCACGCTGGCCATGGCTGAGGTGTTAAATATCTAACCTTGTACTGATTCTATGGTTGTACTAAAAGCTTTCAAAATTAACATGGGGAATAAAAGATATACCTAGAGAATGGTGTTTGAGAGGCATGACTCTCAAGATATAAACTCAAATGGGGAATTATTTTTGAATTTCTCTGTCAATCAAGGACTGTTCAGAACAAACAGCATGTTTAAACACAAGGGTGTTTATAAGTGTACTTCTGTGATATTATACCTAAGGCTAAAAGGTCAGTGAGGAATACTGTTGCCATGTCATCAGACTTGAGGTTACATTCTGCAAACACTGATCAAGAGTCATACTAAGTTGTCTGCTGGAGACCACCGAGTGATGTGCTGTGTCAGATGGGCAGGGTGGTGCTGGACAGACCCAGGAAATTCAAACATGTATTGAGAGTGTCCTGGAAATGCCTACCAAATTCTTCTATATGGGATATATTCAACTTATATTGGAATAGGAATGTGTGTCACAAATATGGAGGATCAGCATCCTCAGCCTACCTGGGAAAACATAACCAGAATATCAGCAAGCAGCCTTCACCCACCACTGGAGTCCCTGATGCAGGAGGACCAATGTGGTTTCCATCTTTGATGTGGAAATTTGCTTCAACCCCATGTCCATGCACAGACACTAGAAGGCTTGGAACAATCTGCCAATAATAATTACCTATGTTTTGTGGACTTACAGAAGGTAGGTACACGGTGGTGCACCACAGAATAACTAGTGGCAAGTGCTATAAAAGCAAGGGGTCTGAAGCCTTCTGTGCCTGCCATTTGGTCTCTGTCTTTGGAGAGTGAGTCTTAAGTTGAATATATTCAAGACAAGTAATTTACTCTGCCAAGAGTATCAAATCCCCCATCATGCCTTTGATTCTCATGGACAGGATATCAAGTTGCAGAGAGGTTTGGAATATACAGTTTTGGAAAATTAGGTCTCTGGCTGCATCTTTATTGTATGTAAATTACATTATCCTCCTATGTCACATGAACGCAAACTTTGTTTTATGAAAAAGTGATTCGCTACGGAGTATGAAGTCACTGTGATGGAAATAAACGCCAATAAATAAGACCATGTGATTCTTTCCAGGAAGAGAGTGTCCTGTTCTTTGCAAGTGAGATGGGAGTAGCTAACTTAGGTAGATATGTTTAAGTATCTTAGGGTCTTTGTTCATGCACAAGGCTAAGCAGGAAAAGAAGACTTGCCAGTGCATGTGTGAAGCAGGAACAGGACTATAGCGGTTTGTCTGGACTGGAGTGGTTAAGTGAGAACCAAGCCACAAGATGAAGCTCTTTATTTACTAGTCAGCCTGTGTTCTCTTCCTCATCTATGGTCATGAACAGTAAGAAATGACTGACAGAAGAAACAAGAATCAGACTCCTCCACAGGATAGTTGGGCTTAATCTCCATGAAGAGGATTTTGGCACTCTGGAATAATCTTGGAATATAGCCACCACTCATACCCATTGAGAGATGTCAGCTGAGGTCACTTGGGCACTTTTTAAGGATGCCCCTAGGTCTGCTCCACAGTGTACTATGCATGGTCCAGGCTCTAGGGATAACCCACGCCATATTTGTGGGTTTACATCTCTCAGCTTACCTCTGAATGGCTGGTTATCCCATGAGATGATCTAGAGACGACTGCTGGTGACACAAATGTCTGGTTCACCCTACACAACTTGCTACCATTTCAACCCTCACAGGACTAGCAGTTTACAAAACGGACAGTTGGATGCATGCAATATGCTGTGTCACAGCTCATATGTTTTGTTTCCTACTGTACTGAGCAGCAACAAACTTTCTATGCACCTCTGATAGTATTAAATTTTATTATTAAATTTATAAGTTTCACAATTTCAATTTAAGGTGCATATTCCTCAACTGTAACACCAAAGTACCACGCTATCTAGCATGGCCTGCTATTTTGTGGATATTTCTTTATTTGTGTATTTCTATCACGCTCATTAATTGCTTTTTTTTATAATAAGCTCATATATTTTTTCTTGTCATTTGTGGTTAGCATCTTTATCTGCAAAAATATTTGCAATCTTCATGCCAAAATATTGCAGGAAAGACATCTGCCTGCCTTTATACAAATTAAGAACATCCATCCACCCCATCCATTTTGTGATAATCCACTTTTTACTCTTTACAGGATAACAGGGATGCTGGAGCGTATCCTGGCAGTCAATGGGTGCAAGGCACTGGAGCTCATTCAGGACAAATTGCCAGTCTATTCTAGAATGAATTCTCACACACACACACACACACACACACACACACACACATGCATGCATGCATGTGCAGTTTGGAAGATCAAAAATCACCGTACTGCAAGTTTTCTAGAAGAGAGTGGAAACCAAATCACTCAGGGAAAACTAGTGCAGACACAGGGAGGGCATGAACATCTAAAGAAAAATTACCCCAGCTGAGAATCAAACTAGAGTACTTCTTGCTGTGAGCCAACAACACTAAACAGTGCACTGCAGTACTGCCTGATACATAAATATTACCTTTTAAATGATTCATCATATTATAATCTCGAATTGTCAAAAAATCAATTTGCACATCTGTGCTAGTTTATTTATATGCACAAAGCATTTAAATCACACTGTACAAGTAAGTGTTCAGTAATTTACCAAAAAAAGAAATGTTCCGTCTTAAACTATATCAGGTATGGTAGTAATCATTCCACATGAATTATTTCTAAGCAATTATTCATTTGAACCCTTTGTACTCAAAATAAATAATAATTTAATTACCATTCAAACAGTACTCACTCATGCACTTTGCATACCAGCGATGTCATATTGCTTACCGTATGCTAAACCTTAAGCTGGAAATTTCCTGCACACATGGGCCAGCTTCATTATCAATATGCTGTTCCCACCTAAACCTCTATACAGGACAACCAAAACAATCAAGACACAGACAAAACTGCCTTTTTTTTAACTCATTACAGCCGAGTGACGTCTCCAGGCATTTCTGCAGTTACCTCTTACTGCTCCTCTAGGTGTCAAATATTGCCTGTTCATATTTGCATTAATAATTCCAAAACCATGTTACATACAAGGTATCGGAAAATTTTATGTTGAAGCATACATGATAGCAAACACAATTGTATTGATATATGACGTCTGTCAATGGGTATTTGTTAAAAATGTATGGTGATAACTTCAATTTTTACAATCTGAACATTAAAGAAAAGCCATATCCAGTCGGCTGTGTGCTCACAAATGCATGTCTTCTGTACATATCATTGTATCTAAATACTCTACATTACAAATAAGTAATTTAAGGACCAACAAATCCTCATATGAATCCTGTCCAGATTATTTTACAACTAAGTCCATTGTGGTAGTGTGCAAGGCTGGTGTCTTATTGGAGCTTTTCTGACCTTTGTCCCCGTGCTGCTTTGTTAGCACACTGGCTAGATATTTAATTGCACTGAAAGTGATTTAGGGCTAAGTAACAGTTCTAACATGGTCACTAAGGGTAATTTATTTATATTTATTCATTTACTTATTTGTTAATTGCAACTGTTGACAGGGAAAGTCTGACTTATCGCTTTCCAGAAGAGGCCCCAGGAGAAAAGTTCCAGATATGTCATATACATAAAGTAAAAAATAGAATTACAATTTTGTGCAAAAACATTAGTAAATATAAAAAAATACATACAAAACACAAGTATGTGCAAAGAGCACTACACACACACAAGGAAGCTGTTACAGGAAAGTAACTAGTGCGCAGCTAAAGTTAACATATGGTTCACAACAGGTAACTATACAGGTTACTTACAGTATGACACAGTGCGATAGTACATTTGGAGTAGCAATTTAGAATTGATTTCATGTTTATGTTGCACATCCAGGTAAAGTTTGCTACACACTGAGGTGGGCCGGTTCAAAGACCATGTTTCACATGCAGAGTCAAGTGTTGATTTGCCATACCTCTCAACTGTACTGATTTTTGCAGAATGTCCAGATTTTTGCCTCATATTTTTGGTCCGTTTTTCAAAAAATTGTAGTTTTCTGTCAAATTACTGGCAATCATTCTAGATTAAAGTAAACAAAATAATGAGAGATGTTTGAGTTTCGGACTTCATACCATTCAGAAAATCCATGCTAATGTAAAACCTGTTATTCTATTAACTTTCTAAGTTTGTAAGAGCAATATTTAAAAACTGTCCCTATTTTTGGGCCTTTGTTTTACTCTTATTTATGGCTTTATCCAGATTTCTTGCTGTAAGAGGTTGAGATGTATGGATTTGCCTTAGAGCTGGTGGCACAGAGTTCCAAGATTATAAAACATGGCTGGAGTTATTAGATTTATTTATGGTAAAAGAGCATTTTCCCATTGGATTTTAGAGCTCTGTTTTAGGAGTATGAGAGATACCAGACTGGGACACTGATTTGGGACATGAAGTATTTTATGCACTGTGTTAACTGCGCATAAGTGAGAGTGAATGGGCCTTTGAGACAGTTTAGCATTTTGAGAGTTAAGCAATGATGTGATCCGAGGGACAGACCAGCACCAAATTTGACTATTTTATTATAGCACTGAGTAAGTTTCAGCATTTACCATGAATTTAAGTTATTTAAAACTAGACAGGCTTATGATAGGGTTGGCAGAAGAAAAGCTGTTGCACTGCTTCCCCTTGTGTTATCAGTAAGGACTTGTTTGGATGTGTAGAGACTGCAAAGATTTTTTTGTTTTTTTAATCCTATCATATATGGTGATTGAAAGTTGAACATAGTATGTATTACTATAAAAAGAGTGTTTGAATAGTTGCTCTACTCCTCTTCTGGTGTATACATTTAGCATACCTATACACTGCATCTCTGGTTAACATAATTAGTATCAAGGCTGCGTGGCCTATACATTTCATGTGAATGAGAATTGAAGTTTCTTGTGTCTAGCTAACATAGGGCACAAAGGTGCAGTGAGAAAGCCCAGCATAGCCTCATCACTTCCCTCCTGCTGCATATCTTATTGCACTCCTCTTGGTTGGCTTGCATGCACCACGTAACTACAGAATGCAAAGCTCATCGTATCTTTCATCTCTCCAGCTTTTCACAGAATGTCCAGATTTTTGCCTCTTACTTTTTGTCTGTTCAAAATTGTGGTTTTCTGGCGAATCACTAAGGACTAAAGTCAATAAATAATGACATGTATTTGAGTTTCAGACTTCATATCCTTCAGAAATTGCATGCTAACACAAATCCTGTATCCTAGTTTCTAAGTGTATCAGAGCAATATTTAAAATCTGTCTTTGTTTTTGCACCCCTCCCCCCCATTATTTTAGGTTTTTGTCCAGATTTCCTGCATTAAAAGATTGAGAGGTATGAAGCTGCTTAAGAGTTGAACCCACTTACTGCCACGTGTGATGAATATGTTTCCAAATCAAAATCAGATGCTAGGATTTTACACCAGCGGCAAAATAAACACATTAAATTAAAACAGATAAATTCGTTTTTTATAAATACTGTTTTTACAGGACCTGTACTTTAATGTTTGTGGACAGAACCCTTTCCCTAATCTCTAATCATAAACTACATAAAAGCGTGTTACTGATTTTATTCTACTAAAGACAGGATTCAAACACATTGGGTTTTCTTTCTTGTCTCCATTTGCCCTTATTGCTTTCAAATCCATGACAGCTCAGCTTTTCTAGCTGTGACTTGGACACTTTGAGATCTTACCTTTCTTGCACTAGTGTCTTTTCCCAGGTTGTCGGTTTTCACCGTTCCGCTCTAAGTTTTAAGTTAAATGAAATATGTTCCAGTTTCCTTCCAACTGCTTGATGCATCTGTAATTTATTTTTTTGCATTTGTTAAATATCTGACTTAGCAAACAGATTAAACTACTGCAAAGAAAATATCCATAGTGTCAGTTGTGCAAGTGTCTCTGCACAGTTTGTGAAGCTCTGGCTCTACTTGTCACACTTTGACCTCATCTAGTCACATATGCACAGTTCCATGAGCTGTCTCACAAGAAGAAAATAATTGACCATTTTTGTATGCATTTCAGCAGTACGACACTATGTCTTTGTTTTTCAAAAATAATATTCTGCAGTTCAGAGCTCCAGCTCATGTTAAGCAAGGCTCTAGTTAGTGCTATTTTTTTAACATTTCTGTGTGCACCACGTTTTGCATGCCATCCCTAATTCTCTGCAATTAATTCGCAAGCTTTCCCTTTATTCTGCTGTGATCTCTTTCCTGAGGAACCTCTATCTTCAGTCCCAATGAAATGTACAGTTATGAAAGGCTGAAGAGCTTCTTGGAGCTGTAATGTAATACACAATGAATTCTTTAATACAGGTTTTACAACCCAATAAGTACTACACTGATGTGCAACAGTGCAGTCACACCAATGCTGCCAGAGGTGTAGCTAGTCCTTTTGGTCCATTCCCTGGTCTGGTGCTCATTAGTGCTAGCCCTTCTGGTGTCCATTCCACAGTCTGGTGCCCCTCAGCACTAGCCCTTCTGGTGCCATTCGCCGACCTGGTGCCTCTTAGAGCTAGACCTTCTGGTGCCCATTTCCCAATCTGGTAACCCTCAACACTAGCCCTACTGGTGCCAATTCCTTGATCTGGTACCCCTCGGCATTATGCTAAGAACCAAACAAAATCTTTATTTTTTGGTCCTAAAGTACAAATGTCAGCCCTGATCAAAAGTGTATTATTAGCATTCAGAAACTGAATGCAGTTCTGAAGATTGCACCCCCCCCCTTACATCTTGTGCTTGGGAGAGCTTCTCCCATCATCCCACTGTAGCCACGTGTCTGAGTGATATGTGCTGCATGCTTGGCAGCATTAGCACACTGCACTGCTTCCCACTGTCATCAGGCACTGCATGCTTGGCAGCATCAGCACACTGCACTGCTTCCCACTGTCATCAGGCACTGCATGCTTGGCAGCATCAGCACACTGCACTGCTTCCCACTGTCATCAGGCACTGCATGCTTGGCAGCATCAGCACACTGCACTGCTTCCCACTGTCATCAGGCACTGCATGCTTGGCAGCATCAGCACACTGCACTGCTTCCCACTGTCATCAGGCACTGCATGCTTGGCAGCATCAGCACACTGCACTGCTTCCCCACTGTAATCAGGCACTGCATGGTTGGCAGCATCAGCACACTGCACTGCTTCCCCACTGTCATCAGTGATCTTCCAGATACAGTGCTGTGACACAAGATAGCACAACTCCTGTGACTCTCGCTGCCTTAAGACTGTGGTGTATTTCAAAATCTGAAAGGCCTGAAAGTAAGACTAAGCAGCAGAACCTGTTACTCTCGTTTACAGCAATATACAGCACATTATACACCTTAGTGCTGTATGAAGGAGGAAACCAAAACTAAAAACATACATGCTGAGACACTCCCACGAGTGGTGCAAACTTTCAGCCTGATGATGTTGGGAGAGAGTGATGCATTTGGGGCGTTTCACAGCCTCTTGAGGAAGAACACAAGTAGGCTAAATCAATCAATGGCATGATTAAAAGGGAATACTCATTCCAAGGAAGAAAAAAAAAATCAAACCAAGATTACAATGTAGAAGTAACTGAAAAATCATGGGACTACACCGAAAGGACTTTAGCAGTACCTGCTAAATTACAAGGAACTGCATAATGAGACAGGCATCAGCATAGAACTATGGCAGATCACAGTTGTACTATGCAATATCAGAATTCCATCCTGCAGGTGTGCCACTGCTACATCACAGTATACAGGCTATAGAATGAAAGCTGCATGATGTGGCTTTAGGATTTGGCTGGACACAGTATCCTGTTCTCTGTACTCGCCTTGTTTGCTGTCTCACAAACTCTGCACAAACCCACAAGATTTTCCTCACAGCAACACTTAACCATTGCCCTTTAGTCTACAAAGCACTAATATTTCACCATTCACCCACTTCCATGAACGCTTTCTTGGATGAATTTAAGGTCATTGTTAAGAACTTGTGTGGAAGGAGATACAAGGGGGCTGTCCTCATGCAAAGCAATAACCTAAAATTAACAGTTATATATTCATTACTTTCTTGTTTGTTCATGACACATTTTGGAGTGTCTGCAAGTTATCCACAAGTACTATTACTTTGTGATATTTGACTGAACACTTTTAATGCCCACTGACCTGTTGATGAAATTGTATTTTGTGAATGCCCTGTGTACAACTACATCCAAGATTTCCAAGGCAGTTTGTTCAACAAATACAACATAGCTAATCTATCAGATGTAAGTTTATTTAGAAAACATCTGGTAGAAACTTGGCAAGTTCTAGTGTATACAGCCCAGAAATACTGAACATTTAAACATGCACCCATCTTGATTTTGCTTCTACATACTAAATATCCGGGTAACGCTCTAACATCACTGACCAGCCTAAAATGAATGACTTAATGAAACACATCATGAGACTCTAAAGTAATAAATGTATGGACATCAGCAGCAATAAAGCATAGCCATATGTGCCAAAAATGATCCCTCAAATGCATAATCATAAAATGCATTCATGTAAAAATCTGGTTTCCTGATGTACGGGTCACCATGTGCTCAGATGAGAACAAGAAATTCTCACACACTTGAGTTATTGACAATTTAAGAGAACCACAAAGTAGATTGTGCAGAAACATTAAATGAAGTTTACTGTCCCTTATATATTGCATCATTTTCAAAATGTTTTGCCCTGAAGCAGATAAACCATGACAAAGCTGCATGACAATACCTGACAACTGCATTTCGATCTTAAACGTATATTTCATTCTCATGTCTATTTAACTGCCCTGTAGAGACTGCTTTCCTTCTGCCAGTAATGACATGTACATTGCCTTTTAATCCCTGAAATTATCTGACTGATCCCTGCTTGCTGGCTAATGAAAGCTCAGTACAGTGCCAGTAATAATACCATCTCTAAAAGCACAACCTATCAGCATTCTGGTATCTGCCTAGCAAAAGCACATATCCTTTATTCACTTTGTGGAAACTAAGCTGAAATGCATCTACTTCCCTTTAAAAGGCATTGAGTTTGTGGTTTCCACAGGACTTTCGAAGGCATGTTCAAGCTCAAAATAGGATTTCAATTTACAAATTGATGCCTTGGCAACTCAAAGTAAATGCAACTTTCATGTACATAGAGACTTCCAACAACTATTCAATTAATATATCCACTCCAGGACGCTGCAATACAGTAGCTTAAACAAATAAAGTTAATCTAGTTGTCCAACAGCTGTAAGAAAACAAAAATTCATGCTAAATTATAACCTGAACATTCACAGCACAGAAAAGTAATGTTCCTACAACCAATGTGTTGTACACAGTTTAGTAGGCGTTTGAAGACTGTAACTTTCAAACCAGCTGTGTAGAATCTCAAATGGTTCTTCGAAGTTCACCTAGGTTTACCCTGTTAAATCTTTCTTGTTTGCTGAGAGCTGATTTCTCAAACCTAGGCACTGTGTGAACTAAATTGCATATAATCAAGGGTAAACCCATTTCATGCAAAAGCTCACTCTATAAATAAAAAAAACAAAAAAAACCCTGTTATACAGCACACTGTGGCTCTTTACAATGAATTTGCAAGAAAAGTTTGCACTGATCAGAATGTATTGTGCAAATTGAAGGGTCAAAGTACGTACCCCAGATGTCACAGAATGCATTATGTTGTACAGTATATCATATTAATACAGTTTATATTATAAATGCATGTTATACACTACTATAAAAACCATACAAACTGCACCATTTGTTTTGTCTGCTTTTTAATTTCTGATACAACAGTCTGAAATCATCTCCTGAACATTTCTGTAGAAAATATCTGAAAAAAAAGCTTTGATAGTTTAAATGACCACCATGGTATGCTGTGAGGTAATCCTCTACATGAGTACCTCCCTGCTAGCTTCCCGCATAAGGGGGCGTGACCACCTTGATTGATAGGCAAATTCCATTGATGTGAAATGTAAATGAGCCTTGATAGAATGACATCATGCATACATTGTTAGTTAATTGAGAGGCATGTAAATGAACCCTGAGAAAGGCACTTGCATGGTGACAAGAAACATAAATAAATGCAATTTCGGATATCTTTAATAAAAAAAGCACTAATTAATCTGCAGTCACAGAACAGCTGCTGTAATTAATACTCACAGTGTGTTTGTGATGCTACATGGAGGGGAGCACTGTCAGGAGAGGTGAATAAAAGACAGCAACAACATGCAAACGCTGCATTTAATTAATGTGGGCTCAAATAACGAGCAAGTGAAGTTTGCTGAGTCAAACACAGCTCAAAGAGGGCAATGGGGGTGTTGCATGGTGGGTGGAATTAAGGCATCCCTTGCTACTGTGTACCCATGGAGGTTCACATGCAGAGCATCACCTGCTGTGAACAAGAAGTTATGTACTCACCATAACGTTCGATGTATGTAGTCCATCTCGCCTCACATTCTTACCCGTGGGTTCGGAGCCGAATATCAGCTCTGACTCAGCCGATTTTACTAGCTGGAAGTCTCTCATTGGCTGGGCTAAGTGGGTATCCCATGGTGCCCTGCTCCATATCCCCAGATCTAGTTTGCTGCGAAAATCATTTGTACTCCATACACACATCACATCCATATAAAGAATAAACTAATCAAGGGGACTCTGTAGATGACAACCTAACCTCCAAATCCTCCAGGAGGGGGGAAGGTGGGAGGGTAAGTAAGAATGTGAGGCGAGATGGACTACATACATCGAATGTTATGGTGAGTACATAACTTCTTGATGTTATGTAGTCCTATCTCACCTACATTCTTACCTGTGGGACAGCGTCCCTAGCACCTACATCCTGGGTGGCTCAATGGAAAATACTCCTGAGAACTGTGGAGCCAAAGGAAGACCTGCCCCAGGATACCACGTCCAATTTGTAATGAGAAACGAAAGTGTGAGGAGAAGCCCAAGTAGCTGCAGCACATATATCATCCATTGACACTCTAGCTTGATAGGCTGTGGATGTAGAAACAGCCCGGGTAGAGTAAGCCTTGACCGGAAATGGCAGATCTTTACCTCCTGCTTGATAGATGAAAGGGATACAACTAGATATCCATCTAGACAGTGTGACCCTGGATACCGGGGAACCCATTCGGTTTTCTGAAAAGGAGACAAAGAGTTGATCAGATTTCCGGATATCTTTTGTCCGGTGTAGATAGAAGTGTAACTGTCTATGTACATCCAATTGGTGAAATCTAAATTCTGCCTTGTTAGAAAAGTGGGGGAAGAAAACAGGCAACTCAATGGACTGATTCATGTTAGACACAGAAGCCACTTTAGGAAGGAACGAGGGGGGTTTTGTCTAAGAGAGACCCTATTTTTATGGAAGATTAAATATGGGGGTTTGATGGAGAGGACTTGCATTTCAGAAACCCACCTTGCTGAAGTGACTGCTGTTAAGAATGCTGTTTTCCATGTCAAGAATTTTAACTCACAGGTAGCTGCAGGCTCAAATGGTGGTAAAGTAAGGGCTTGTAGAACAAAATTGAGATCCCAGGGCATGATAGTTTCAGACACTGGGGGACTAAGCAACAGAGTGCCTTTAAGGAATGCTTTGCATAGTCTGTGTGGCATGAGACTAGGTTCATTAGCTACGTGGAAATTAGATATGGCCGCCAGCTGAACTTTGATGGTGGCTGATGCGGACCCCTGATAGAAAAGCATAGACAAGAACTCCAGAACTGAATCTATTGGGGCTGTGTAAGGGTCAATGCCTCTAGTATGTGCTCAGATAGAGAACCTTTTCCATTTACCAGAATAAATCTTTCTAGTGGATGGTTTATGAGAGGACGATAATATATGGACTACTTCCGGTGAAAATTTATGGTGTCTGACTAACGATGGAAGTGGAGTAGCCAGGCTGTCAACCAGAGGGTCATCAGTGAGGGGTGGAGCTGTCCCAACATGTGTGTCAGTAAATCTGGTTGAGGGTCCAGAATCCAAGGAGTGTCCACAATGTATGGTTGAAGAAAGGGGAACCAGACCTGACGAGGCCAGTGTGGAGCAATCAGAATCATTCTGCTTCCCAAGGATTGCGCCTTCTGAATCACCCTTGACAGCAGGGGAAACGGAGGGAAGGCATAAAGCAGACCAGAGGGCCAATCATGAACCAGAGCGTCCCTGGGCAACTCCCCCTGTGGGGGGATCAGCGTGAAGTAGTTGCTGCACTTCGCATTGAGAGGGCTGGCAGAAAGGTCGCAGCAAGGCTGACCCCATCTGCTGAAGATTCGCTCTACAACCAGGTGATTCAGGGACCACTCGTAAGGCATCAGGATAGCTCTGCTTAGCCTGTCCGCTATCATGTTGGACTTCCCCGGAATGTGCATTGCCACCAGAAACCATTGGGAAGCTATTGCCCAATGCCACATTCGCATAGCCTCCCTGCACAGAGGGTAAGACCAGGTTCCCCCTTGCTTGTTGAGATACCACACTACTGACATATTGTCTGAATGTATCGCAATTGTCCCTAGAGGAAGAACCTTCTGAAGTGCCTGCAACGCAAGAAGCACTGCTCTCATCTCCAGGATGTTTATATGCAAATGTATCTCATGTTCCTGCCATGTGCCTTGGACTGTCCTGCCAAGATAATGCCCCCCCCCCATCTGGGAGGCGTCCGTGGTCACAGTGGCAATAGGGACGGGTGGAACGAAGGGCTTTCCCCCATTCAAATTGTTGGTGCACAGCCACCAACGGAGGTCCTGCTTGCACCTGTCCATGAGTAAGATGGGATGAGATAGTGGGAGTCTTTGGAGGGACCATTGGACAAACAGGAGCCATTGAAGGAGTCTCATGTGTAACCTCGCTAGAGGGACCAACATGATAGTTGCTGCCATGGTCCCTAGAATTTGAAGAACCAGTCTTGCCTTTGCTTGTCTCAGGGGCATCAGCATGTGTATTTGTTATTGTAATGCTGTGATCCTTTCTTGTGGTAAAAACGCTCGCATTTGAATGGTGTCTAAGTCTGCACCTATAAAGGTGACATGCTGTGAGGGCAATAAGGCAGATTTTTTACAATTTATTGTTATGCCCAATTGGTGACATAGATTGATGGTAGCGTCCCTGTTTTGAACTAGTTGATGCCTGGTGGGGGCGGTAAGGAGCCAGTCGTCCAGGTACGGAAACACCTGGAATCCCTGACGTCTCAAGTGAGCCGTCACCACAGCCATACATTTGGTGAACACCCTGGGGGCTGTGGTGAGACCAAAGGGCAGGGCTCGAAACTGGAAATGACTGGCTCCCAGCCGGAAGCGTAGGTGACTCCTGGATGCTCTGCCCATTTTGACATGGTAGTACGCATTCTTGTGGTAGATGGAGCACATCCATACCTCCTCTCCCAACAATGAGAGAATCGATTGTAGTGTGACCATATGGAACTTGGACTTGTGTACGTGATTGATTGTTGAGTTTGCTGAGATCTAGTATGGGTCTCAGGTCCCCTGTTCTTTTCGGCACCAAAAAGAATCTTGAGTAAGTCCCTAATCCGATCTGGTCTGAGGGGACACGTTGGATAGCTCCTTTTTCTAGCAGCTGCGAGACTTCTGAGGCTGCCTGATCCTTTTGACTGGGTGGTACGTCTGGGATTTTTCTGATCGGCGGGGGGTACTGAAGAGAATGGGATGAGGTAACCTCCGGAAATTATCCATAATACCCATTGGTCCTGGGTAATTCTTTCCCAGGCTTCCGGGTATAAGGAAATTCGACCCCCGACTGACTCCGGATAAGCGCAGTCAGGTACACCCTCAGGAATGAGAGTATGGAGAACCACGGAAGGAGTCGCGGTCTCCCGAATTGCGGGGGCCCCCTCTGCCTCTGGGGCGACATCTCCCTGAATAACCCCCCCCTCCCCTGCCTCTGGAGGGGAGTTCACCTTGTGCGGCAGGACAAAACCTCTGTGATTTCTTGAACCACATCTCCCCCCACCGCTGGGCCTTGGGATAAGGCCTAGAAGGAAGGGAAAAAAGGACCCCTATGGCAGACAGGGTCTTTCCCTCTTGCTCGCACCTGGTGAGGGTGTCTTTCACTTTGGTCCCAAACAAGGAGGAACCATCAAAGGGGGCGTCAGTGAAGGAAGACTTGAAGGCCTCCGCAAAGTGACACAGGCACAGCCAGGCTTGCCTCCTAAGGGTGACCCCTGAGCTTGCTGCCCTACTCGCTTCCTCAGCTGCATACAAAATGAGCCGTATGGATGAGTTGACAATGGAGTTGAGGGTAGAGACCTGGGCTTTAAGTGACTGAGCCACCGCCTCAGGAACGTTACCCGCAGGAGTATCTCCTAACTCTTTGAGGAGATCTCTCTGGAGCCGAGTGAAATGAGACAAGTAATTCAGCGACCGCAATGTAAAGGTCACTGACAAGAGGGTACGCTTCCTGTACCGGTCCATGGTCCTAGACTCCTTTTTAGTTGGATGGACGGATGAAGAAGACTACTTCCTTCTGGGTGGCTGCCGCCGCCACCACCATGGCATCTACAGGAACACCTTTGGACAGAAACTCCTTGCCCTGGGGGGCAGAAAGAAATCTGTTGGGACGCCTGGGCACGGGCTCCACAGAATCAGGATTCTCCCACACTCTTCAACAAATCAGGTCAAGGAGTTCGTCGAAGGGTGGAGACACCCAGGAGGCAGAGGGTTGAGCACCAAAAGCCTTAAGGAATACTGACTCCTCCTCGGAAGGGGCTTTGGAAGGCCAGTCACCTCTTTGTTTCAGTATCTCCAGGATATCGGAGAAGGAAACATCATCAGAGGATGACTTGGGGGCCCCCTCCGATTCCTCAAGCTCAGTATCAGAGGTGAGGGACTCGTCTTGGGAGTCTATGTGCTTCCTCTTGCACGTTTTCTTTTTGGAGGGCTCCTCAGGCACCAACTCTGAGGGACCCTCAGAAATTTGGGGACCACTTGTGGGGGTATCCCCAGGCTCTGGTGCTCTGCTGTCCAGGGATGGATGGCGAACAGAAGCTCTCACCGGAGTGGTGGGGGACAGAGTGACCGACCCGCCTGATGTAGCTGACGACCTGGCCAGTGCAGTCCACAAACCATTGAAGGCCCCCCCCGAGTCTGATGAGTGACCAGTCTCCGAGGCCGTGACAGGAATCGGAGTTCCCCGAGCCGAAGCACCGAGAGGGAAACTCGGACCCGAAATAAGTGCCGAGATGTCCCCCTCGGGCCCAACCGAAGAGTCCCGAACCCCGATGACGGAGCAGACGGGGTCGGAGCTGATGTCTGTACCGATGGAGCCGAATGGGGCATCGGAACCGGCATAGAAACATCACGCGGCGCGGAACACTCCGGCTCCAAAGACAGAGATGCGCTCGGAGGAGGAATGATCAAAGAAGGTGTCGGGACAGGCTCCGGAGCCGACTGGGTCGGAGCTGAAAACAATTTTGCCACAACCGGTGACTGTAGGAGCTTCTGAACCACCCTATCCACATCCACATCCGAAAGGGTCCTGGAGGATTTGGAGGACAGGGATGGAGAATGCGATCTCCTCACAGGAGAAGTAGGTTTGATACTAGGCGATCGGCTTCTAGGAGGTTCCAATACAATTGGAGCCGACGCCGGTTCCATCGATATCGATCCTTCCTGCGGCCCTGAGGACAGTGGAGCAGAGGAGGTCGATGCAGTCCTAGTCATTTTCTCCGGAGGCTCCGATGAAGCTGACGTTGCCGGAGATCTCTTTTTTGACTTGCCAGATTTAGACTTGCTACTGGAAGCCGAATCTGTAGCCTCTTCAAAAGAGGGTTTCAAAAGTCCCTTTAAGATTAGTTTATTTTTTCTCTCTTGGAGAACTCTAGGGCTGAAAGCATGACAAAAGCTGCAGGATTCCTGCAGATGGATGGCCCCTAAACAGTAGGCAAAGATGGAATGTCCATCAGTTATGGACATTTTGTACCCGCATTTTGAACACTTTTTAAATCCCGAAGGTTTATGCTCCTTCATATCCTTAGACATTTTGACCCCACAACACAAAAAACCAAGTCAATACAAGAACAGGCGTTCACTCTATAAAGGCGGGAACGACACTGACGTAATAAACACCAAAGCCGTGATCAACTGTACACAACTCTAGCACAATTTTTAACAAAGGAACAGAAGGAGAGGGTAGCCAAAACCTCTAATTTAAATGTTTTGGTAAACACAGAAAGGAACAGAGGAGAACTAGGCCCTCTAACTGAAATGGGCCTAGCCCGGGGAACAGTAAGAGGGATACCACACAAAAAACTCACAAAAATTCACAATAAACAAGCCTAACACACCAGACAAAATTAGACAGCTTTAAACAATAGCTATGAAAATAGATTTTGACTGAATCAAACTTCTCTTAAAAGAAGAAAATATGGTACTTAGCCACAGCCAAGCGAGACCACGTCTAGCTACACGAGTGGCAAACGAGATCCGGGGATATGGATCAGGGCACCATGGGATACCCACTTAGCCCAGCCAATGAGAGACTTCCAGCTAGTAAAATCGGCAGAGTCGGAGTCGATATTCGGCTCCAAACCCATGGGTAAGAATGTAGGCGAGATAGGACTACATAACATCCTCCAAACAGCTCAAACTCCACAACCCCTGAACTCACAAACACTGAAGATGCACCTCCCTACCCCATATATGATGCTGTCTAGGGTCAAGAATGGAAAATGCAGGTGATTCTTTTATCAGTTATGCTGCACCATCCAACATCTATCATTGAATCTCCTGATGAGAACAGAAATAAGTAGTAGAACATTATCCAGTTAATCCACTTCTCAAAACCAAAAGGTCCTGAAACAAAGATGAATGTTCTTCACGTGCAACCAGACATTTTTTTACCATTAAAATGCAAACAGACATACATTCCTAAATCCTGGCAGTTTTTTTTAAGTAACAGTTACTGACATCATTCTAGTATGAAACACATTCACCTTTTCTAAATTCAGGGAGATATTCAGGAACATGTTTCTGTATACCCAGGCTGTATCCATCCTCTTTCGGCTGATAGTGAACCCCAAGAAATTCAGAACCATCATCCCAGTGTTTCAAAAACTGTATCAGGAACTGAACTGCCATGGAACTATTATCCAGATATGGAAAATATGAATTCCCTTCAGCTTCATTACTATTGTTATGGGTTAGACATTTGGTCAATGCCCTAGAAGCAAGGTGCAATACAAAAGGGAACAATATTGAACTGGATATCCTGAGTACCCATCTGAGACATGAGAAACCCGCTGAGTTTGAATACCAAAATATGCAAGAAGGCATCCTTGAGTCCCAAAATCATTGTTCTTGCCACCTGTGAAAAACAGGGGCAGGATAAACGGTAAAGTGACCATCCAGAACCGTTTCACTATAAGAAACTTCTTTAAAATGAACAAATCTAGAAATGGTCGCCACACTGTGCTGTCTTGCATTAGGGTATCACTGTATCCACTGTGGGAATAGCAGCCCAACTGGACTGATGCCATATTGTCCTGCTTTCTACCACCACTGATTTTCATACAAAAGGAAAAAACTACAGAAAGGAAGGACAATTGCTAGCGGGACAGAAGAAGAGAATAGAGCTTAGGCTCTGTCACTCTGCCTGAATGGGTTTACCCGAAACATCACTTTCTGGAGGATGCTCTTTTGAATGAAGTAATTAAGCCCCTATTATAAAGCCATGAGGTATGGAACCCTACTATGCATTCACAGCTTCTAACTCTTCCAAAAGTCTCCCTCCTCCACACTAGCCCAGTAGGCAGATGTCGAGCACCCTATCTTTTTAAAGAAAGAGAACCTTCCATCATGCCAGCCTGGGAGCAAGAAGCCATGTATGTCATTGTAAATGACAAAGATTACCTTTTTTCAAGTTCATTCCCTTCTTCATCTTCAACAGAAACCTGCTGTTACAACAAAGTGCACTAAAATATGCTACCACATGATGTCCCTGAAACTACATCTGGGATGCAAGGGGTCAACGTTGTTCTCTCTCTAAACTGATTCAATAAGAAAACAGTGTGCTTAATCAGGAAGGCAATGTTTACAAATCCCAGACATTATTTCTCCACTTATACATGCAGATTTTTTTAATTAACTTTTTGTACTTCCGTATGCAGTGTCAATAACAACATTCAGTGTAGCAGGAAACATTGCTACTCTATCACCACTAATACAGTACGACGGTACTCTATCACCACTAATACAGTACGACGGTACTCTATCACCACTGATACAGTACGACGGTACTCTATCACCACTAATACAGTACGACGGTACTCTATCACCACTAATACAGTACGACGGTACTCTATCACCACTAATACAGTACGACGGTACTCTATCACCACTAATACAGTACGACGGTACTCTATCACCACTGATACAGTACGACGGTACTCTATCACCACTAATACAGTACGACGGTACTCTATCACCACTAATACAGTACGACGGCACATTTTTCTTTCCCTTCTTACTCTATATAGAACCTCTGTAGATGTTTCCATCATGTAAGACCTACTAGCCTTTCACAATATTTGCAAAGCTTTCATAATATTTCTTAATGTACAGTGCTTTTCAATTTTCTCTTTTTGAGTACCATTATGTAGATGCAACAACAATAAACACTACAAAAGATGAGACCCTGACAAAAGTATACTGTTAACTCACTAATAGTGTTAATGGGAGAGTAAGCTCTGCCCTGTGCATTCAAAAGGACCTTAGAAGTGGATTTAAATGAAAAAGTACAGTTTTGTACCTACCATAAATGTAGATGTTCGAAGATCCACATTGCTGCAGTCCTAACACTTGGGTAGTCCGCTGTCCCAGTCGGCCCGAATACCAAAGTATAAGGCTGACGTCGGTCAAGGCGCATTTGACTGACATCAGAACATCAGGGTACAAATGCGCATGACCTACGTCATATCCTCAGTCTTTTCTTGCCCCAGATGTCAGAAGACCCTAAAAAGATAAGGCCAAAACCAAAAAAACACCAAAACACTCCTGTGCCTAAAATATGTACAATATATACAAATGTACAAAAAATAGAACCTCACCCACACAACCACCCCTAAACACAGAGGGTAAGGAGGGAGGTAAATTGGACTGCAGCAATGTGGATCTTGAACATCTACATTTATGGTAGGTACAAAACTGTACTATGTTCTTCATCTCACATTGCTGCAGTCCTAACACTTGGGTAGAATCCCAAAGCAGAGGTAAGGGAGGATGGCTAAGCTATAATGAAGCAGGAGCTGCCAAAATGCCCTGCAACACAGCAGTGGCAAAACCAGCCCTGGACTTAGAATAGAGAGGAAGGTGGTAATGCTTGGAGAAAGTATGCACTGAACTCCAAGTAGCTGCCTCCAAAATATCCTTAGTTGCCACCCCCCTTAGAAATGCTGTTGAGGTGGCAGTAGCCCTAGTGGAATGAGGCCTAATCCCAGCTGGAATCTCTTTGCCATGATGGGAGTAACAGAATGCAATGCAAAACCCAATCCACTTAGAAATAGTTTGTTTTGACACAGGCTTGCCCTGAGAACTCAAAGCAAAAGAAACAAACAACTGCTGAGACTGCCTAAAATCCCTAGTCCTGCTTAAATAATAACGCAACTGCCTGTGTACATCTAAAGTGTGCAAAATCTTTTCCCTCCTATTTTGGGGATCTGCATAAAAGTAGCCAAAGGAATAGTTTGGTTTAAAGCCACACTAGAAACCACCTTAGGCATAAATGAAGCATTAGTGAGTAATGATACCCTATCCTTATGAAAAATCAAAAAAGGCTCCACTGCCATAAGGGCCTGCAATTCAGAAACCCTTCTTGCAGAAGTAATGGCCAACAAAAAGCAGTCTTCCATGACAAGTATTTCAACTCAGCAGTAGCCGAGGCTCAAAAGGTTGTAGAGTAAGTTTCTCCAACACAAAATTGAGGTCCCAAGCAGGAGTAGGAGCTCTTCGGGGGTCTTATATTCTTTGCGCCTCTAAGGAATTGCTTGAACAAAGGATGAGAAAACAATGGTGGGTCGCAATCATAGTGAGCTGAAATTGCTGCAGCATGAATCTTAATGGAAGAGAAAGACAAACCTTTGTCCAATAGCTCAGTAAGATATTGAAGAGCCACACTCAAATTAGGCTCAGAAACATCCAAATCCTTTGCTGCACTCCAAAATAAAAATCTCTTCCATTTTTCTGCATACACCTTACGTGTACTAGGTCTTCTGGCTTCCGTAATCACATTCAAAACTTGTTGAGGAAGTTGAGACCTGCTGTGGTTCAAAAGAGAATATGCCAGGCTGTTAGATGAAGAGAGTGAAGCTTGACATTGAGTAGATGACCATCCTCTGAGACAAAGGTGTGGAATCAAAGGTAAAGGCCATGGAGGCTTTCTTACCAGATTCCTCAGTAATGGGTACCAGTGTTGCCGAGGCCAATCTGGAGCTATCAAAATCATCCTTGGCTTGTCTTGTCTGACCTTTAGGAGTACCTTTGGGAGGAGAGGCAGAGGTGGAAAGGCATACACATGAAGATTTTCCCAACTGAACGAAAGAGCATCCACTTTCCAAGCTGTGTGATGATAACTTTTCGTGCAAAACGGTGGCAGCTGGTGGTTTAGTGGAGAAGCGAACAGATCTATGTCTGGAGTTCCCCATGACACTGTCAATTTTTGAAATACATGAAGATCCAGTTTCCACTTGTGGGGATCCATGATTTGCCTGCCTAACACATCTGCTAAGGAGTTCTGTGCTCCTGGCAGAAACCTTGCTTGAAGAGTAAGCTGCAAGCTGAGCGCAGTCTCCCACAAAATCATTGCTTGCCTGCATAGAGGATAAGAATGTGTTCCCCTTGCTTGTTGATGTACCACATGACAGTTGTGTTGTCTGTTAGAATCAACACCTGCCCTGGAAGAAGTAACTCCTTGAAAGCCTTCAATGCAAACTGGACTGCTAACATCTCCTTCATGTTGATATGTAGATGCTGTAGTCTGGCAGGCCACTTGTCTTGTATCCACTTTCCATTCAGATGAGCTCCCAAGCTATGTCTGAGGCATCTGTCGTTAGAATCTGACTGCGCCTCTGGCCGGGTCACAGAGAGTCCCTTGTTTAGGTGACATTCCTGAGCCCACCACAAAAATTCCTTTTGAATGCAAGGTATTATTTGAATGACAGTGTCCAGATCCTGGCAGTGCTGTGTCCATACATTTTGAGATACCATTGTAGCTTCCTCATATGCAGTTTGGCATTGGGAAGCACCAGAATACAAGATGCCATGAACCCTAATGCTTGAAGGACTGTCCTTGCAGTCAGCACGGACTGATGAGATAGTTGATGGAAGTAAAGGGATAGACTCTTTTGTTTGTCCGGGGTTAAAAAGGCCATCTGGGCTGCTGTATTCAGTCTCACACCCAGAAAGCACATGTCTTGAGAGGGTACTAGACTGGACTTTATTTCGTTCACAGAATACCCCAGGCATCTTAGCACTGCTATCACATAATCCAGATGCTGAAGAAGCTCGTCCTTTCTTGAGCCAGAATCAGACAGTCGTCCAAGTAAGGATAGATTTGTATTCCTTTTAGCCTGAAAAAAGCTACAACTGGAGCCAGAACTTTTGTGAATACTCTGGCGCAGTAGATAAGCCAAAGGGCAATGCAGAGAACTGATAATGGGAATTTCCAGCTCGAAACGCAGATACTTCCTGCAACTGAGTCTGATAGGCACATGAAGGTAAGCCTCCTTGAGATCTAAAGTTACCATCCAGTGATCTTTGCCCAGCAGAGGTAAAAGCTGTTGTAACGTCAACATTTTGAACTTGGGAATGTCCAAATAAGTGTTGAGGATAGACAAATCCAAAATTGGTCTCCACGTGTTCCCCATTTTTGGTACTAGGAACAGGCGAGAATAAAATCCTAGGCCCCTTTCTGGCACAGGAACCGGCTGAATGGCCCCTATCTGGAGCAACAGAGAAATTTGCTTGTGAGCCTCTTTTCTTTGTAGAGGAGGAATGTCTGGCATGCCTTTGAAAGGAGGCAAGGTATGGAAATAAAACCTGTAACCGTGGTGAACGATATCCAATACCCATCTGTCTTGGGTAATAACACTCCAGTTTTCTTTGAAAAGTGCCAGCCTTCCTCCCAAAGGTGCTGCCAGACGAGAAGGCTCTGGCAGCTGAAAAGGCAAGTCATTGGGTCTGCTTACGAAAGGACTGACCCCTGCCCTCACCAGAAGACTGGGCAGGCGAACTGCCTGCTCTAGGCCTAAAAGAACCTTGAGCTCTGCCCCTACCACGTCTAGATCTACCCCTAGACTGAGAATCATAAGAAGGATAAGTCCACCCCTTAGTAGGCCAATTTCTACTAAACTTTGGAGGCTGAACCTGCAAAAAATCTTTAACAGTCTGCATAGACTTAGCCTTGTCCTCCATTTTCTTTAAAACTGTGTCCAAATAACACATCAGATTGTAAAGGAGCATCTAAAATCCTTGTCTTTACATGTTCAGCTAAATTCTGATCCTTGAGCCAGGCGTGCCTGCGAAGAACAGAACCAGTGGCTGCCACCCTCGAAGAGGCCTGTACAGCATCAAAACCACATTGCAAGGAATGCTTACCCACTTGTTCAGAAACATGAACTAAATCCTGCAACTCTTTACACTCAATACCTTCCGCCAGAGCATCTACCTTAGACTTCAATTGTGAAAGGAGATAATTTTGGTATTTCAGCATGTGAAACTGGCAATTCAAAGCCCTCATGGCTAAAGTGGAAGAAGTATACACCTTTTTCCCCCATCTATCCAAAGCCCTTGCTTCTTTATCAGAAGGAACAGGATTTTTAACAACAGAAGCCTTAACACCTTTAGGGCCCTGAGAAACAGTTTCTGGGTCTGCCCTGGGACTCTTAAAAAGATACTTATGAGCTTCAGGCACCCTATAATACCTGTCCGGTTTAACTGGGGCAGGAGGCAAAGAATCAGGATTCAGGGAAGCCTCTGCAAAAACATCCTCTACCACATCCAGAACAGGAGGTATAGCTAAAGGCCTATGCTGGGGTAGAAACAAAAATTCCCTAAGCCTTTTCCTAGAATCAGAGAAATCTTGACCTTCCCATTTAAAATGCTCCCTCATGGAATGAAGGGTCTCTGAAAAAGAAAAATCCTCAGGAGGAGAAGCCGAAGGTGTAGAGTCATCTACATCAGAATCAGAATAAGGAGGATACTCCTGCAAGTCTTCAGCCGAAGACTCAGAAGCCTCTGAACACTGCTCAAAGCTTTCAAGCTCAGGTTCCACCCTAGGCCTCTTATCAGGGGGGGGTAAAGAACCTCTAATCATAGTAATCAAATCTTCTGCCATTTTAAGCGTATGTTTCTTAGGCAGAGACCCTGAAGAACTAGGGGAGACCCCCACTGAAGTTAACCCTGGCCTACCTCTAGAAGGAGCCTTGGAAACAGAAGGGGAGGGCCTAACCACCTTAGGAAGGGAGGGGAGAACAGCTACCTGAGAAGCCCCTTCAGCCTGGCCTACCTCCTGAGAGGACACATCTTGTAACAGTAAAGTCTCACCCTGAGAATCCAAAGGAACTTCTGGTAGAACCACCGGCTCCACCGAGCCCTCTAAAGAACCGACGTCTGGGACAGACGGTTCTCCCACCCTAGGCTTCGCTGCTTTGTCCTTGCGTTTTTTAGACGAAGCGGGCGTCGGGGCATCCGACGGCATGTTGTAATTACAACGCTTCCCAAAAACTAACCTGGCACAATCTAATCTTCTCTTAATAGTGCGTTTGTTAAATCTAGCACAAGAGCGACAGCCAACAACGTCGTGCTCAGGCCCTAAGCAAGGTATACACAATGTATGGTAATCTCTATGAGGTATCTGTTTCCCACAAGAAATACAGTTATTCACTTTTTCTGACATCCGGTTAAATACTGAGGCAAGAAAAACCAAAATATTCCCAACGGGTACTTAGCCAACTTTGATTCGGTCTGAAACTCCGACTTCAGAAAATTTCAGAACGCCAACCTGCACTCGCAATACTGCTTCTGCATCGGACCATGCGGCAAAAAAGACTGAGGATATGACGTAGGTCATGCGCATTTGTACCCTGACGTTCTGATGTCAGTCAAATGCGCCTTGACCGACGTCAGCCTTATACTTTGGTATTCGGGCCGACTGGGACAGCGGACTACCCAAGTGTTAGGACTGCAGCAATGTGAGATGAAGAACATCTTCAAGTTCCAATGTTGCTAAACTTATTTTATTGACATTTGATTACCAGGAAAGTCTGACTGGGGGAGAAAAGCTCCAAATTATTACAAAACATTTTAAGAACAATAATTTTACATTCTTCAAAAACAAAACAAAAACATCTGTACTTTAAATCATTATAACAAATTAGACATAATATAAAAACATTTATTAAGAATCAATACAAGGTATATGATAGTCATTTAATATTTACAGAAATTTTAGACTATTTGTGGAGAAATTAAAGGTAAGTTAGTATAATACAGACAGGAATTGCAATATGAAGTGAGGGCAAAAAAAAAACAAAAAACAGGCTTATGGGATATTTAGAGAGAAAGCCAGAGAAGAGAGTTAGATAGCAGTAAGAAAGTAAGTGAAGAAGGGAGAGTAAAGAGGTATAAGGAATGAAAAACCACTTGTTCACATTTAGGGATATAGGTTATCAGGACATATCCCACAGTTATTTTTTCTCCATGCACTATCATGTTCAGGGTGTTAAATGTTCAGGAATTAAGCACCTTTCAGTTTTTTCATTTTCACCTATTTCCCTGACACAGATCATGAATGTCCCATCATTTTCACCTATTCAAGTCTCATTTTGTTTCATAAATAAATTATCTCGGCTTGCATGAACTTGGCTAGACAGCAGGAATTGTATGTTTTTAACAGTAGATTTACGTCATGAAACTGCCTGCTGAAGACAGTAAAAAGGTATAAACAGCTAAAAAGAAGCTATTTCTCCAGAGTTAACTACTGGTGAAATCTTTATATGAAGAACACGGATAAGAAATAGTGAAAATGCTACATAAAATGGTAAAGAACCTCACCTATGACCACTGAGATGTTTGTTTTACTTAGTTAACAAAATTAAGCACAGTACTCAAACCATGGCAGCTTTTCTTCTCTTTTTTTTTTTTGCCTTTATTAGCTCCTTGAAATGACAAGTCTCAGGCTTACTAGAACAAGCCTGACTGCTTAGACCTCCTGCAGGTAAATGAGGGAAGGGGGTATGGAACCTTTAGTACAACTTGAATATATAAAAGCACACCTTTCAGTTACAAAACACGTGTCACTGAAAGAAAGGAGTAAAAGGATACGCACATGGCAAATTACCTCTAGAGTGGAACCTTGAAAATTCACTGCTGGCCTAGTTACTAAAACATAAGTAAATAAACAAACTAATAATGACACAAATAAGCACACTAGCTTGACAATAATGTGCCTATTAGATGTGAGAGCTTCTCACCTCACTGACAGATGTAGCTGTGTCAAGACCGAGGCCTTAGAATTAGGCATACGATTCCTATACCCTTTGCCCTGCTGCCTCTTGATTGTTCACTGCTGTCCCTCCAAACATTTCTTTGGGTGATTTTTTTTCCAGGATTCTTCAGGAGAATCCATCTCTACTATATGGTGAGTATCCAGGAAATATCTTAAGTTTAAACTGTAAATATATGTTGTTACTGCTGTTAAAACACTGGTGGCAGCAGCTCAAGTGGGAGGATCAGGTAAGGTTTGAAGCAAAAATGGTATTGGGAAAGTTTTTCCACCTGATAATTAGAACAGCACTTGATAGGCTTGTACTTTTCTTATGGCATCAGTCATGGCCACTCTACTACAGTTATTATTAAGAGAAAATGTGAATAGTAAGAGACAAATAGAGACTGTTAAAATAGACATGCCTACCCATCCAGAAGTTCAATTGATGATATGGACCAGAACAGGTAGAGCCTCCATTTATTTGGGCATTCAGAATTGTAAGGGTCCAAGTAGATTCACACAGAAAAGTAAACCAAAATGCAAGGCATACTGCGAGGGCCTTCCAAAGTAAAATTTAAATTTTTTTATGGTTCCCCTGCCCTGGATCCCCATGTTTTGGGATCTACAAGCTTTCTCATTCTCTAGAGTAGTCTCCAAAGATCTTTACTAACCAGCCAGCCTTGGACCAGAACATCCTTGCTGGAGAAATTTAAATCCTCAGGAATATAGGCCTATAATGAAATCCTTGAACCACTATTAACATGAGGTTCCATAGATGACTGGCTAAGTGGGTTGTAGTCCATATTCCTTAGAGGGAACATGATATGCAATGACAATTACTGATGTGCGTCAGCATGTGACATCAATTAAATGATCTGTCACATGACTTGTCACTAGCAGTGCATTCATCAAACACTGGCATCAGGCCATTAGGTGTTTAATCCCCTCCTTTCTGGTCATCCTTTTCACCAATTCAGTCCTGAACCAGAAATCCTGGTGAAACACATCCACCAACCTTTTATACAATCAGACTAGCATAAAATCATTAAGTATGAGTGAAGTATTTCACACAAAATTATATTCACACAAAGCATTTAAAGTTACAATGACTATCAGTGTGGACTATCTGTACACTGTGCTACTTGAAAATAGTTCTGCTCATCAAAGACCAGTACAGTGAATACCACTCAGGTTAAACTAGTCATACAAATAAAGGTCTGGTAAATTTCATTTCTTGTTGGGAACCAGCATGTCTCATTGTAGAAGGAAACACTCAGTGTACCATGTCCCTTTTAGAAGCAGATTAAGTTTTATATCACGTCCTGAGGCTGTTTTCGGTCGATAGATCCCCACCACTTGTTATTTAGGAACATATAGAGATAAACACATTCTTCTGGAGTGAAATACATTTTTCTTTTATGGAGCTGTGGACAGAGTGACAGTATCATTTGCATCCTTTGCTGGGCATATTTATGTGCCACAGTCTGCAATAAGAAAAAAATGGCCCAAGTGTTGACATACCTGTAAGCATGTCTCTGAGTGGGAAAAGAACATTTCCCACTAAATGCTTTGATGTGACTCTGAATGTAGTTTGAGATTCATGTATTTGGTCCAGGTATATGGATGTTAAATGATAACATTTCAAATCTGGCGCAAAAGGTTAGCTTATCAGTGCTTTCTCCTCCACAGATCACCTCTAGGTGTGGCTGGCTTCAATCCAAAGCTAACAAATGTGATGTTTTATTACCCATTACACTGATCTTTCTTTGTAAAGACTGGATTAATCACATTCTATTTTATTCTGCTTACCTATGCTGATGATATGGCCATTTTTCATTCATCCCCATTACACTCTTCTATCAAAACAAGAGTTAAATTTTAAAGGTTTGTATTTGGTTGCTTAAAAAAAGGCACATTTCTTCTACTACTAATAATAATACTTATTTGTGGTACAAAATCTGATTTACTTCACAATCACCAGACTATCAACAATCATAAAATCATTTTTTTTAACCACTTCTCCAGTTTTTATAATTAGAGAGAGACTGAACACACTGAGAATAATGGCTGCCTGACTGATTCAGTTTGTGGCAATTGTCCTTTCTGCTTTGACCCCAGTGGTGTTGTACATGGCCTCAACATTTGAATTTAACACAAAGGTCCTGACTCCTGAAACCCCATGGCCACACAGTGCCAAAGGTTTGATAATGCAGTGCTCAATAATCCTAGAGCTCTGCCTGGGATAAAAATTTCAGAGAAGCAAAACAAAGAATAACAGTGTCATCAGGATGGACATTTTATGTCTAGTAATTGAAAAATCATACCTTAAAGAAAAACATAGCAAAAAATTGCAGTCTTATGTGCCTGCAATGAAAGCAGTTGGAAGGCAGTCAAAACAGTACTGAAGGACATGAGGGAGAAAAAAACCCAGTACTGTCTTACACCACACTGCCAGTTTGGCAGCTGATAAAATGGAAGGCCAATTACTATTTCTTCTACTTTTTTATTGAGGTGATCTTTAATTAGGTACAGATATTTAGAGTAACACTATTTTTTAACAAATTACACTTTATTGAAAAATCTCCAAACATGTTATTCAAATATTTAGAAATAAATCACTTCTCTTAACTAAAAACTTGCTTGAAGAAGCTGTGAACTCAGCTTAATGTTTTCAAATAGTCTCCATTTTCATCAACAATCTGCCCAACTCCCTACCAACATCCACATGCATCCAATATGCAGATGATTCTACTCTCATCTGCTCCGCCCCTACCCCAGCAGAACTCCACTCCACCACCCAAGCAGTCTTTACTGCAGCAGAAAATTGGTTTCAACATATCTGTCTCCTCCTGAATCCCAAAAAAAACAAACTATTACTATTTACCCCTACCTCTAAATCCACCTATCTCTTTCTCTATAACATCCTGTAATGGCACTATCATCAAACCTGACAACTGCACTAAACTCCTAGCTACCATAGATAACCAGCTTAACTTCGACTGTCATATTGATTTAACTATCAAAACTGTTAATAAAAGATTGGTGCCCTATACAGACTAAAGCCCTATCTCACTGCCTCTTCCCGAGTAGCCCTAGCCCAAACTCACCTTATCTCTACACTAACCTCGCCTCCCCTCCTTTGTCAACTTATCTAAGAGTAATCTTCAGAAACTGAATACTGCCTACCACAGTATAGCCAGATTTGCCACTGGCTCACCTTTCCAAACTCACCACTGTCTTAACTTAAAGAAACTCAACTGGCTTGAACTCCCAAACCTTATACTCCTACAACAACTAGTCATCACCTTCAAAATTCTTCATTACCCTTCCAACATTCCAATACTAAATAATGTCATCACACCTTATAAGAATCTCAAGACACTCAGATCAGCCAACAAGCTATTAGTTACTACCTTGAAATCTCATAATAGATCAGGTGATTCCCTATTTGCAAACACTATCGGTTCATACTGGAATAAACTTCCCACTGAACTGACCTCCCTAACATCATGTCACCTTTTCAAAAAACAGATAAAAAACCACCTACAAATCCACTGGCTTTGCCCCTGCTCTAATCCTGACTGAGCATACTACTGGTTATTACTCTGAACAGTCTGCGTCTTTCTTTCTTTACTCTCCCATTCTTACCTAGACTTACATTTTTAGCCCCCTTTCTGGTCCTTCACCCTTTTCCCTTATCTCACTGCCTATATACCTCACTCTCCTGTTTAACTTTACTTTCTTAACAGTTAACTTGATAAAATACCATTACCCCATCTAAACATACTCTACCGACACTTTTCTTTTTCCTCCTATCCCTTTTTTCCCTTAATTTTACTACCAATATACCTCCTTACCTTCTAACTTGCTTTTTTAACTACTAGCTTTCTTTCACTCTGTTAAATACCAATGCTCTCCTCTACCTCTGACCAATGATTAATTTTTACGTACCTACACTTCAGATATCCTTTACTCAACTGTATATTCTGGTGCCTGAACTTATCTCCTCAGCCACATGATGTGAACTATGATCATAATCTTACTGTAACCTAGTTAAGTTAGTCAAGACAAACTGTATTCTGTTGTACATTTTTGATTTGTTTTGTGTTTGTTCTTTTGTTAAAAAGATTGATCTATTTAGTAAAGTATTCCTCATGTATTGTCTTAGTCTATTAGTGGAGCTTTTCTCCTCGGGCCTCTGCTGAAAATGGACATGTATCCAGCCAGACTAGCCCGGTTAACAAATGTAAAATAAATAAATAAATAAATAATGGCCACCATTATCCTAAACATTCCTAAGTGGAACATCTGAAAATAGTAGTGTACACGGAACCATTCCTATAGTTGAAATAGCAGTCAGAGTTGTAATAGATAAGAAACAACACAAAATCCCAGAGCTACACGCTACCCTGACCCTATACTCCCCCGACAGAGTCCTCCTCACAGAGACCTGGCTAAAACCACTAAACAATAATAATGACTTTGTTCCACCTGGTTACAATGTTGTTAGACAAGACAAAATATCCAAAAGAGGTGGAGGCACTGCTCTCCTCTTCGAAAACAACCTGACAATTGAATTGTTCGCCATTGAACAACCCAAGTTCAGTAATGCAGAAACTATGTTCACCAAGCTGAAAATCAACTCAAAAAAACACTTGCATATAACTGGTACCTATATACCCCCCCCCAGCAATAACATTAACACAACAGAATCCATTCTAGACTGGACATCCCAAAGATTTCCCCAAGTAATAATCATACTAGGTGATGTTAATATCGACTGGTTCTCCTGTAACTTGCTCCACCCCACTAACCACATTAACCTACACAGTTTTACTCAACTAATCAAAACCACAACATGGGTAAATAAAGCATCAAAAAAGGAGTCCCTTCTAGACTGGATCCTCCTTCATAATAGACCATCTCAATACTACCTCTCAGACCCACTCACACAGAGACCCTCAGTAACCATCTTCCCACAGTTATAATAAGACACCAGGTTAATCCATTAAAATCCTCCACCCTCTAACAAATCTAGTAAACAAAGAATTTCAAAACCCATGACTTCATATCTGCAGTTAATCAATGCAGCTGGAGACCACTCTCATCTCTCCCCATGGAAAGTGCCATAGACTACTTCAACAACACTTTTCTAAACATTCTACATCATCTTGCCCCTATCAGAACTGTCAGAACTAAATCCAACTATACCCCCTGGCTGAGAAGAGATACCCACCTACTAAAACAAAGAGATAAAACATGGGACTGATGGTGTCAAAATAAAACTCAAACTAATAGACAGGCATACCAGGAACTAAGGAACAAAGACAAAAAACAAATTAGGACAGACAAAAGGAATCACTATACAGGCATTCAAACCAAACACAAAAATAACCCACAAAAATTCTGAGCTGCCATTAATAAAAGCCTACAACTAGGAAAGACCAGTAGTCCATCCCCAAACATGGCCACCCAGTTCAATGAACATGTCACCAAATCCATCCTAGCCCTCACCAATAGTAGTTCTCCCACTTCACATCCAAACCTTTCTTCCGTACCAGCAGACCAAAACCTCTTCTCCTTACAACCTGTCCCAACTAGCACAATATGTAAGTACCTTAATAGGCTTAAACCCACAACACTGGCTGCTGACAAATTGCCTGCAGAGTATCTAAAGATTGCAGCCAAAGCCATCTCTTACCTAGTCTCCATGTTCATTAACAGCTTTTTAATAAAAGCCTACAACTAGGAAAGACCAGTAGTCCATCCCCAAACATGGCCACCCAGTTCAATGAACATGTCACCAAATCCATCCTAGCCCTCACCAATAGTAGTTCTCCCACTTCACATCCAAACCTTTCTTCCGTACCAGCAGACCAAAACCTCTTCTCCTTACAACCTGTCCCAACTAGCACAATATGTAAGTACCTTAATAGGCTTAAACCCACAACACTGGCTGCTGACAAATTGCCTGCAGAGTATCTAAAGATTGCAGCCAAAGCCATCTCTTACCTAGTCTCCATGTTCATTAACAGCTTTTTATCAGAACAAAGTGTTCCTTCTCTGTGGAAAATTTCACATAGAACACCACTCCACAAAGAAAGTAACTCCGTGAAACTAGCTAATTACCGTCCAGTTGTCATTTTATCCCCCTTATCTAAAATCCTTCAAAAATGTATACATTCCCAACTAACACAATTTCTCCTCACTAGTAAACTGCTAACCAACACCCAATATGGTTTCTGTCCCAATCACAGTACTACCACAGCCCTTATTAGCTTTAACAACACACAGTAAACCAACATCGAAACAATGGTAAGCTAGTATCCAGTGCATTCCTAGATCTCTCGATACCATCCCAAACTCCTTTCTGCTCTCTCCAATCTTAATCTCAGCCAGTCCACACTAGCGTGGTTTCAAGACTATCTAACCAACTGCCAACAAGCAGTAAAATGGCAAAACCCCATATCTCCCCTCCTACCTGTCACCGTAGGGGTCCCCTAAGGATCCATTCTTGGACCTCTTTTTTTCAACATATTCACCAACCAACTCCACAAAGCTACCCAGCACGCCACTCTAGTCCAGTAAGCTGATGACTCCACTCTAATATCCTCTTCCCAATCACTCCCTGAACTCCAGGAATTGACACAAGAGACTTTTACCACTGTTGAATGCTGGTTAGCCAACTCTCAACTAATACTTAACCCCAATAAAACACAGCTAATGATATTCTATCCCACTAGAGCCTAAGACCCCATACCACCATTCACAATATTTTCAGCTAATAACACCACATCACACCTGTCCAATGCACCAAATGTCTAGGAGTTATACATCACAAAATGAAATTTGATATGCACATTGCACAGACAATAAAGAAAGTCCATAAAAAACTCAGGACCCTATATAGATGCAAAAAGTACCTTACCAATGACAGTAAAGCCACCATCGCAAGAACCCACCTACTAGCCACACTCCTCTATGCCTCCCCCATACTCATCAACCTAAAACAAAGCACACTTTAAACAAACTAAACACCTGCTACAATAAAAAAGCTAGGTTTGCTACTGACTCACCCTTCAGGACACATCACTGAATAGCAATCAAGCAACTATCCTGGCTAGAATTACCCAACCTGTTCACATATAACCAGCTTACAATAGCCCACCAAATTCTATATTATCCCGATAGAATTCCTGCTCTTCAAGGTCTACTTAATAGCTACACCTATTAAGATCCACCACTCCTTGTTTTCCATTTCTGTTGCAAAAGCATGGAATACCATCCCCATAGATATTAGGACCACTGAAAAAGTACAGTTTTGTACCTACCATAAATGTAGATGTTCGAAGATCCACATTGCTGCAGTCCTAACACTTGGGTAGTCCGCTGTCCCTCGGTCGGCCCGAATATCAGAGTATAAGGCTGACGTCGGTCAAGGCGCATTTGACTGACATCATAACGTCAGGGTACAAATGCGCATGACCGACGTCATATCCTCAGTCTTTTCTTGCCCCAGATGTCAGAAGACCCTAAAAAGGTCAAAACCTATAGACAACAACTAAACAACTAATCAGCCTAACACCAAAAATATGTACAATATATACAATTATACAATTATACCTCAGATGGATAACCCAACCCACACAACCACCTCAAACTACAGAGGGGAAGGAGGGAGGGAAAATTGGACTGCAGCAATGTGGATCTTCGAACATCTACATTTATGGTAGGTACAAAACTGTACTATGTTCTTCATCTCACATTGCTGCAGTCCTAACACTTGGATAGAATCCCAAAGCAGAGGTAAGGGAGGATGGCTAAACTATAATGAAGCAGGAGCTGCCAAAATGCCCTGCAACACAGCAGTGGCAAAACCAGCCCTGGATTTAGAGTACAGTGGAAGGTGGTAATGCCTAGAGAAAGTATGCACTGAACTCCAAGTGGCTGCCTCCAAAATATCCTTAGTAGCCACCCCCTCAAAAGCTGTTGAAGTGGCAGTAGCCCTAGTGGAATGAGGCCTAATCCCAGCTGGAATCTCTTTGCCATGATGGGAATAACAGAAAGCAATGCAAAATCCAATCCACTTAGAAATAGTTTGTTTTGACACAGGCTTGCCCTGAGAGCACAAAGCAAAAGAAACTAATAACTGCTGAGATTGTCTGAACCCTTTAGTTCTGTCCAAATAATATCGCAACTGCCTGTGTACATCTAAAGTGTGCAAAATCTTTTCCCCTTTAGTTTGGGGATTTGCATAAAAAGTAGGCAAATGAATAGTTTGGTTTAAAGCCACACTAGAAACCACTTTAGGCATAAAGGAAGGATTAGTACGTAAAGATACCCTATCCTTATGGAAAATTAAGAAAGGCTCAACTGCCATAAGGGCCTGCAATTCAGAAACCCTTCTTGCAGAGGTAATGGCCAACGAAAAAGCAGTCTTCCATGACAAATATTTCAACTCAGCAGTAGCTGCAGGCTCAAAAGGTTGTAGAGTGAGTTTCTCCAACACAAAATTGAGATCCCAAGCAGGAGTAGGAGCCCTTCGTGGGGGTCTTATATTCTTTGCCCCTCTAAAAGAAATTGCTTGAACAAAGGATGGGAAAACAATGGTGGGTCACAGTCGTAGTGAGCTGAAATTGCTGCAGCATGAATCTTAATAGAAGAGAAGGACAAACCTTTGTCCAATAACTCAGTAAGATATTGAAGAGCCACACTTAAATCAGGCTCCGAAACATCCAAATCCTTAGCTGCACTCCAAAATAAAAATCTCTTCCATTTATCTGCGTACACTTTCCTTGTACTAGGCCTTCTAGCTTCCAAAATCACATTCAAAACTTGTTGTGGAAGTTGAGACCCTCTATGGTTTAAAACAGAATATGCCATGCTATTAGGTGAAGAGAGTGAAGTTTGACATTGAGCAAATGACTGTCCTCCTGGGACAACAGATGTGGAATCAAAGGCAAAGGCCATGGAGGCTTCTGTACTAGACTTCTCAGTAATGGGTACCAGTGCTGTCGAGGCCAATCTGGAGCTATCAAAATCATCCTTGGCTTGTCCTGTCTGACCTTTAGAAGTACCTTTGGGAGGAGAGGCAGAGGTGGAAAGGCATACACATGAAGATTTTTCCAACTGAAAGAAAGAGCATCCACTTTCCAAGCTGTGGGATGAAACCTTTGTGCAAAACTTTGGCAGCTGGTGGTTTAGTGGAGAAGCGAACAGATCTATGTCTGGAGTTCCCCAGGACACTGTCAATTTCTGAAATACATGAAGATCCAGTTTCCACTCGTGGGGATCCATGATTTGTCTGCTTAACACATCTGCTAAGGAGTTCTGTGCTCCGGCAGAAACCTTGCCTAAAGACTTAGTTGTAAACTGAGAGCAGTCTCCCACAAAATCATTGCTTGCCTGCATAGAGGATAAGAATGTGTTCCCCCTTGCTTGTTGATGTACCACATGACAGTTGTGTTGTCTGTTAGAATCAACACCTGCCCTGGAAGAAGTAAATCCTTGAAAGCTATTAATGCAAACTGGACTGCTAACATCTCCTTCAAGTTGATATGTAGATGCTGTAGTCTGACAGGCCACTTGTCTTGTATCCACTTTCCGTTTAGATGAGCTCCCCAAGCTTTGTCTGAGGCATCTGTCGTTAAAATTTGACTCGCCTCTGGCCGGGTCACAGAGAGTCCCTTGTTTAGGTGACATTCCTGAGCCCACCACAAAAATTCCTTTTGAATGCAAGGTATTATTTGAATGACAGTGTCCAGATGCTGGCAGTGCTGTGTCCATACATTTTTGAGATACCATTGCAACTTCCTCATATGCAGTTTGGCATTGGGAAGCACCAGAATACAAGATGCCATGAACCCTAAGGCTTGAAGGACTGTCCTTGCAGTCAGCCCGGACTGAAGAGATAGATGATGGAAGTAAAGGGAAAGATTCTTTTGTTTGTCCGGGGTTAGAAAGGCCATCTGGGATGCTGTATTCAGTCTTACACCCAGAAAGCACATGTCTTGAGAGGGTACTAGACTGGACTTTATTTCGTTCACAGAATACCCCAGGCATCTTAGCACTGCTATCACATATTCCAAATGACGAAGAAGCTCGTCCCTTCCTTGAGCCAGAATCAGGCAATCGTCCAAATAAGGATAGATTTGTATTCCTTTTAGTCTGAAGAAAGCTATCACTGGAGCCAGAACTTTCGTAAATACTCTGTGCGCAGTAGATATGCCAAAGGGCAATGCAGAGAACTGATAGTGAGAAGTCCCAGTCAAAACGCAGATATTTCCTGCAACTTAGCCTGATAGGAACATGAAGGTAAGCCTCCTTGAGATCCAAAGTTACCATCCAGTGATCCTTGCCCAGTAGAGGTAAAAGCTGTTGTAACGTCAACATTTTGAACTTGGGAATGTCCAGATAAGTGTTGAGGATAGATAAATCCAAAATTGGTCTCCACGTGTTCCCCTTTTTGGCACAAGGAACAGGCGAGAATAAAATCCTAGGCCCCTTTCTGGCATAGGAACCGGCTGTATGGCCCCTATTTGGAGTAACAGAGAAATTTGCTTGTGAGCCTCTATTCTTTGTTGAGGAGGAATGTCTGGCATGCCTTTGAAAGGAGGCAAGGTATGGAAATAAAACCTGTAACCGTGATGTATGATATCCAGTACCCATCTGTCTTGGGTAATCAAACTCCAATTTTCTTTGAAAAGTGCCAACCTTCCTCCCAAAGGTGCTGCCAGGCGAGAAGGTTCTGGCAGCTGAAAAGGTAGGTCATTGGGTCTGTTTACGAAAGGACTGACCCCTGCCCTCACCGAAGACTGTGCAGGAGAACTCCCTGTTCTAGGCCTGAAAGAGCCCTGACCTCTGCCCCTGCCACGTCTAGATCTACCCCTAGACTGGGAATCATAAGAAGGATACGTCCACCCTTTAGTAGGCCAATTTCTACTAAACTTTGGAGGCTGAACCTGCAAAATATCTTTAACAGTCTGCATAGACTTAGCCTTGTCTTCCATTTTCTTTAAAACTGCCTCAACAGGAGAACCAAACAAGACATCAGATTGCAAAGGGCATCCAAAATCCTAGTTTTAACATGGTCAGATAAATTTTGATCCCTCAGCCAGGCATGCCTGCGAAGAACTGACCCAGTGGCAGCCACCCTAGACGAGGCCTGAACAGCATCAAAACCACATTGCAAAGAATGCTTACCCACCTGTTCAGAAACATGCACTAAATCTTGTAACTCTTTACAATCAATACCTTCCGCCAGAGCATCAACCTTAGATTTCAACTGTGAAAGGAGATAATTTTGATATTTCAACATGTGAAACTGGCAATTCAAAGCTCGTGGCTAGAGTGGAAGAAGTATAAACTTTCTTTCCCCACCTATCCAAGGCCCTGGCCTCTTTATCTGCCGGAACTGGATTCTTGACAACAGAAGCCTTAACACCCTTAGGCCCCTGGCTAACAGTTTCTGGGTCTGCCCTAGGACTCTTAAAAGATACTTATGAGCTTCAGGCACCCTGTAATACCTATCTGGTTTAACAGGAGCAGGAGGCAAAGAATCAGGATTAAGAGAAGCCTCTGCAAACACATCTTCCACCACATTCAGAACAGGAGGTATAGCTAAAGGCCTATGCTGGGGTAAAAACAAAAATTCCCTAAGCCTTTTCCTGGAATCAGAGAAGTCCTGACCTTCCCATTTAAAATGCTCTCTCATGGAGTGAAGGGTCTCTGAAAAAGAAAAATCCTCAGGAGGAGAAGCAGAAGGAGTAGAATCATCCACATCAGAATCAGAATAATGAGAATACTCCTGCAAGTCTTCAGCCGAAGACTCAGACACATCCGAAGCCTGCTCGTAATCCCCCAACACAGGTTCCATCCTAGGCCTCTTATCAGGAGGGGGCATAGAGCCTCTAATCAAAGTAATTAAATCTTCTGCCATTTTAAGCATGTGCTTCTTGGGCACTGAACCTGAAGAACTAGGAGTGACCCCCACAGAAGCAAAACTAGACCTGCCTCTAGGAGAAGCCTTGGAAACAGAAAGAGAGGGCCTAGACACCTTAGGAAGGGAGGGGAGTACAGTTACCTGAGAAGCCCCTACAGCCTGACCTGCCTCCTGGGAGGCCACATCCTGTAAAACACAGTTTCTCCCTGGGACTCCAGAGAGGCCTCCGTCGGAACCACCGGTTCCACTGACGCCTCTAAAGAACTGGCGTCCGGTTCGGACGACTCCTCTAACCTAGGTTTAACTGCCTTGTCCTTGCGCTTCTTTGAGGAAGCGGCCGGAGCATCCGGCGGCATATTGTAATTGCACCGCTTCCCAAAGACCAACCTCGCACAATCCAACCTTCGCTTTATAGTTCCTTTATTGAACCTAGCACAAAAGCGACACCCAACAACGTCGTGCTCAGGTCCCAAACAAGGTATACACAAATTATGGTAATCCCTATGCGGTATCTGTTTCCCACAAGAAATACAGTTATTCACTTTTTCTGACATCCGGTAAACCACTGAGGCAAGAAAAACAAAATATTCCCAACGGGTACTTAACCAACTCTGACTTCGGTCTGAAACTCCGAATTCGAAAAATTTCAGAACGCCGAACGGCACTTGCAATACTGCTTCTGCATCGGACCATGCGGCAAAAAAGACTAAGGATATGACGTCGGTCATGCGCATTTGTACCCTGACGTTATGATGTCAGTCAAATGCGCCTTGACCGACGTCAGCCTTATACTCTGATATTCGGGCCGACCGAGGGACAGCGGACTACCCAAGTGTTAGGACTGCAGCAATGTGAGATGAAGAACATCAGAATTAATTTAACAAATTAATTTACAACGTTCTCTGTTATGTAATTGTTCTGACCCTGGATAGCTTCATGTAGATCATAGCATACCTTAACCTTCTATTAAAGCTTGCAACAACTCCTTTCTATACTCTCAATCAATGTGTGTTTACTGTACTAGTCACTAATGAATGTAACCAAATGACTGAACAAAATGTCCTTTCAACTGTATTGTTTATTGTAACACACTGTGCTCCTTATAGTATATTTACTTTTTGCTGCTTTCTTGGCCTTGAAACTGTACTTAACTTTTGACTCTGTACTGCACTTTACTAGCATGTGTATTGTATTTATTGTATTTGCTGCACTAATTTTTGTGGAGCTTTTATCCCTGGGCCTCCGCTGAAAATGGGATCCATGCCCAGTCAGACTTTCCCACTAAACAAATGTAAAGTAGAAATAAATAAATACATTTTTCTGAACAAGTAACACCACTTCATCTTAATTCACTTGAGGTATATAAAAAATTGGGTCTATATCATAAGTTCGAAAGCTAAAAATAGTGAACGCTCTTTTATCGATCCCAGAAAGCCGAAACCACTAAATATCGAAGACACGGAACAGCGATTTTTTTTTTCCTAGGGAAAAAAAATCACTGGGCTATTTTCAGGACTTTGTCATTTGCTCCACTGTGGTGTGATCTCGGAGTTGGTATACTTAAGTAGTGGGGTGTGGGGGTCAAAGCCCCCCACTTTATTTTGTGTTTGGATTTTTTTTTTTGCGGAGCAGCGATTTTTTTCCCTGGGAAAAAAATTGCTGTTCTGTGTCTTCGATATTTAGTGGTTTCGGCTTTTAGGAGTCTATAAAAGTGTGTTCGCTCTTTTTATCTTTCGAGCATATGAAACAGACCCATAAAAAACACTACCAGTGAAAATGGTGATGTACATAAGAATGCATACTATATGTATGTAAAATATATTTTATATATATATATATATATATGTATACACACACACACACACACACACACACACACATACGTGTGTGTGTGTGTGTGTGTGTGTGTGTGTGTGTGTGTGTGTGTGTGAAATCTATATCCCTTTTAAGAATAATATACCTTATTATGCCTAGCTACACCATATAGGAATACCACATACAATGAGTTTTATTCCAATGTTGTTGCTTTGAAAAATGTTTCATCAGATGATGAAAATCTATTTATTGTTTTTTGTGTTTATACACATAAAATAATATTCTCTCCGGTTGGGTGCTGTCTTTTTGTTACTGTTAGATACGTTTTTTGTGCCTATGCACCTGCTGTCCTTGCAGAGGTCTTGGTTGCAGTTGTTTCTCTTTGCTTCATTCTGCTGGTGGCATCTGCTGGAGTGAGAGCTTCTGTATTCAGCTCTCTTTGAATTTACATCTTCGGCTGTTTTTTTTTGCTTCATAATGGAATATTATTGTCAGCCTGCTCTATTATTGACATTGGCATAACTTTTTTCATGTGTGAAAGATTTTGGGACTTTAATGCTGTCTGGAGTTCAAGATTTTTGTCATCTGGTGAAATGTTTTTCAAAGCGACTGACACTATTTGGGTCTGGACAGGATTCATCTTCAGGAATATATTACTATTTTTCCTGGACATGATTTCATTGGTAACTATAAGTGGTTATTGCTTATTTATTTATTTTACATTTGTTTAATGGGAAAGTCCAACTGGATATATGTCCATTTTCAGCGGAGGCCCGGGGAGAAAAGCTCCAAAAAGCAGAGTATAAATACATTAGGAATAACAGAAACATTTAGAGATGGATAAAACATAGTAGACAACATCAAAAATCATGCGGCTTCAATTTCAGGCAATAATACATGGAGTTATGGGCTAAGTCCCCTTCAAGAATTCGTACACTTATTAGAGTATAAGATTGAAATGCTTAGGGAGAGTTTGCAGGAACAGCGGGTGGTGATTAGTCAGGGTTTAAGCAGGGACACTGCCAATGTTGTTGCAACTATAATTTGAGGCTTTTTTGAACTGGGTTAAGGAGGATTGGCGAGTAAGTTTGGCAGGTAGCATATTCCAAGTTTTGTCTACTGAGTTGGCGAATAGCGAGTCCCCAGCCACATTTATGCTCTTAGCGGTTTGTACCAGCAGTTTGTCAGCAGAAAGTAGTGTCCTCAGGTTGCTGTATGGTTTGATTATCTTATTTAGTGCTGGTGTTTTTCGGGTTGATACAGTATTTTGGGGGATATTACAAGTTGGTTGTATCGGAGAAGACTGGGCCACTCTAGCCATCCTAGTTGAGTTACGTCGATACAATGGTGGGTCCTAGAGATAGCACCTGTAGCAAATCTAGCAATATGGTTGTAACAACTAGCAAGTTGGGTAAGGGTGTCTTGGTTCAGGTTAGTGAAGAGGGGGGGAGGCACAGAGGATGGTAGATAGTATGTGGGACCGAATGATAGTGGTTCTTGCAAAAGGAGTGAGGAAGGGTTTGATCCTGTATAGGGAGCCCAGTTTTTTGCTGAAAGATTTGATGGCTTGATTGACATGAATATCATATTTTAAGGCGTTATTGACTGTGATGCCCAGGAGTTTTGTGCGAGTATCTGGGGATATAATAGTGCCATTGTTGGAACTTATAGTAAAGAATGGTGAGGAGGATTTGCAGGTGGGGGAAAAGATGAGCAGTTTAGTTTTGTTGGGGTTTAATAGAAGCTGATGGTTTGCAAACCATTTTTCTACATCACTGAAAGTATTCTGGGTTAGGGTCATAAGCTCAGTTGAGGATGAGGCGATACATATTAAAGTAGAGTCGTCCACGTATTGGATGCAGGTGGCCTTGGGAGTGATGGTGGATAGGTCATTGATAAAGACTGAAAAGAGTAGTGGTCCTAGTATGGAGCCTTGGGGGACTCCTAGAGTAATGGGTGGACGTGTGGATAGGGTATTCTTCCATAAAACTGCTTGTTGTCTATCAGACAGGTAAGATTGGAACCATTTAATGGAGCTGCTATTCAGTGACAGTTCCTGCAGGGTGCAAAGAAGCAGCTGGTGACTGACCATATCAAAGGCCTTAGAGAGATCTAGGAAGAGAGCTGAGGTAAGTTTGTTATTGTTTCGATTGGTGTTGATAGAGTTAGAGAAGGATAGGAGGGCTGATGTGGTGCTGTGGTGTGGCCTAAAACCATGCTGAGAGTTGGCCAGTAGTTTATTTTGGGTGAGATAATGCATTAATTTGTTGTGGACACACTTTTCCATAATTTTGGCCAGTGGTGATAGTATGGCTATTGATCGGAATGACATGGGAAACCTTCCAGAAAGAGGGGATAGTGGCTTCAGTCAAGGTGCGGTTTATTATGATTGAGACAGGGTATGCAGTGGCATCTGCCCCTTTTTGTAAATATTCTGGTGGGAGGAGATCAGCTGCCAGGGTAGTGGGCTTTAGTTTGTTAATCAGAGATCGGATGGTCGATGTAGATACAGGTTGGAAGGCGAAAGGGAGTGGGGTAGTGGCTGTGGAGGAGTTTTGAAAGGAGCTGGTGGAGGGTAGTTGGCTAGCTAGTGACTGGATGGTTTTGGTAAAAAAAGTTGTTAATGATATTAGCAGTTTTCTCTGGAATTTTAAGGTCGCAAGTTGATGGGGAGGGGGTGGAGGTTTGGCCAGGGCAGAGCAGTTTGTTTATGCCTGCCCAAAATTTTTGAGGTTTGCTCTGGTGTTTTTGCTGAAGGTGTTGATAAGAAGGTTTTTTTTGGTCCAACAATGTGGCTTTCTTGGTATCATTCCTTAGTTGTCGGAATTTAATATGGTCAAGTGGGTCTTTGCGCCAATTCTCCCATGCTTTATTTCTTGATATGATTTTGGTTTTGGTTACTTTAGAGAGCCAGGGAGCGGTCTTGGTTTTGGCTCTAAGGGTGTGGATAGGAGCGTGGGAATCTAGAATGGAGAGGAATTTAGAATTAAAATAGTCTACAGCATCATCTAGTAGAAGTTCTTTAAGTATGGCCCAATTGCATGCTCTAAGTTCATTCTGAAAGTCATTGGAGTTACACTTCTTGCTGTTTCTGATAGATTTATAAAGAACTTGGTGGTGGTTATCTACTTTATGCTTAATGATGTAAGTGAGTAGGTGGTCACTTATATCATCTGGGAGGGTAACTGTGTTATACAGGTCTGGGTGATTGTTGATAAGAATCCAGTCCAGGATACTGCCTTTGTAGCTGGACTTATTTATTCTGGTGGATGAGGATACAAGTTGGGTATAGCCGTGAAGGTTTATACAGGTAGTGGGAGATTCAGAGGAACAATTGTTCCAGTCAATATTAACGTCTCCTAACATCAGAGTTTCATGGGATATGTGCTGGAAAGCCATTGGAGGAAGTCTTCTAGGGCATTTACATTGTTGCCTGGGAGGATATAAATGCAGGCAATGAATATAGATTTACTTTTGTTAAGCTGTAGTTTGCTAACTAGGGCTTCTGCATTACTGAACAAGGACGTTGCTGTGTAGCTAGAGTGACATCTATTGTGTTTTTAAACAGAACTGCTACACCTCCACCTTTCCTGGTGTTTCGGTCTAGTCTAAGTATGTTGTACCCTGGTGGGATAACCTCATCATTTTTAGTTCTTGGTTTTAGTCAGGTTTCTGTAAGACATAGCACATCAGATGAGTAGGTGGCTAGAAGGGCATGAAGATTAATGACCTTGTTTTTAATACTCCTGATGTTTGGGTGACAGGTCAGGAGAGAGTCAGGGGACCTTGCATTTGGCCATATGTTGAAGGTGGTAGTGGGCTGGGAGCTTGTGGGAAGGGTGGGTCCAGGGTTAGGGTGGATGTCTCCATCCCTCATCAGAGTAAGTTGTACCGTGATTATTAGTTTCAGCACTTTACTTATTACTTTATGATAATATCTAGTTTTGCGGGAGATGGTCTGTGGTCTAGTTAGTTGGTGGTTGTTAAAAGCGGAGAGGACAGGTTTGTAGTGAGCTAGGGTTGGTCTGATTCACTCAAAGTGGGAGCAGAGATGGTATGAGATATGGGGTGGTGAAAGCCATGATAGGGCTGGTTTTCATAGATGGTGAGGAGATATAGCCCAGGCAATATAACTGACAGGTGCATAATTGGTCTCATCTTGATTGTAGTGGTACTTGATAAGGAATGTGGATGGAGAATTAAGGGGGTTGTTGGCAGGAAGGGGTGGTGTACGGAGGTGCGGGTTATCAATGATAGGTTGTAGGAGAGGGGAAGTGGTTTATTGGGCTTAAATTTAGCAGTAGTGGGGGCGGATGAGATTTGGGGGCAGGGTGAGGAGCGGAGCAAGCCCCAGTGTAGCGTGGGTGAGCGAAGCGGAGCTATACCAACTTATAAGGATTTCCAGGGTCTGTGAGTATGCAGGCTTAAAGAATACAACTTTACAGTGTTTTTACTCGGTTCTTTTTAAAGTGAGCTCCAGTTTACTCAATGTTACTCAATTCTTTGAAAAGTGAGCTGTGTTGTACTCTATACTGTATTAAACAAAGTTTGTAGCTTAGCCAGGCAATTTCACTGACTGCTGGGAGAAAGCAAGCTTTTAACCTGACTTTTATACAGATATTTTGTTACTTCTTTAGCAACTGTGAGATGAAGTAAGCAGGGGGAATGTGTTATGCAGGCTGTTTGAGCTGTGGAATGTTTTTTTATTACTTATTATTATAGCAGCTTGACTAGGGAGTCTAAGACTGTTAAGCTATCTTTTGCTATGGACCCTAGGCTAGCTGTTTTTTGTGTTTATACACATAAAATAATATTCTCTCCAGGTGGGTGCTGGCTTTTTGTTACTGTAAATCTAAAATAGCCCACAAAGGCAGCTGGCGTAGTACTTGAACCTATGTATCCATGTTGGAAGGGTACCAAGTCATATACCTATTTACACATTGCTCAAATAGATATGCCATTCAGGCAGACCATTTCCAACATTTAAATATTCACCTAATAAAGGCCATACTTACTACTCTGATGCATATGCTTAATGGTTGACTGGGAAAATGAATGCAAGGCAATTAATGCAGTATTGAGATACGAATAAGTAGTACACTGGTGGGTGAGTATGTGCTGCTGGGGTTTCATGCCAGCATTTGTAGTGCTCACTTGACAGTTTCATATTCTTTAAATGCAGAGAGAGACCTAAACAGAAAAGCCATGACATACTGAGAGAATAACTTGGGAGACTGACAGAAAAAACATGATGAATGAGTCAGACAGATTATCAAGAGACATCACTGAAATTCAGTGTTGTGTGCCAACATGCGACTATCTGTACAAATTATATCTGTCATGATATACAATTGGCTGAATTGTCTATTGAGTCAACAATCACTTGCGCATGGGCACAAGAACACTGTATGCTCAAGTCAGGCAGAACGGGTAGCAGCAACAGCAGCTGAGTAGACATAGGTCCAGGGCAACCACCCAAAATGACCCTATTATCATAGTCAGACATTTGGAGTAAGTAATAAAACTGAGGTTTTAAAAGTTTCATTTGATCAACATGACCTAATCTAATGTTCTTTGCTGTACTGGTCACTGACAGCCACTGATTCACAACAGGAAAATTAAATTCCATAATACAGGATGACTTCACCTGAAAAAATGTTTTCAATCTGTCACTGTCAAGTGAGCATACGAATGGACAGCAAAGCAGCCTTTGTAAATGATTAATAAAGCATAATTATCCACAAATGCCTCACTTATTTCATACAACCTGAATTTAAAATATACTTTATTATATTTATAACGCTGGACTGCAAATATGGTCTCCTATGTACTGAATTCTTCCCATTGCTAAACATCATTTTGAAATCAAAAGTAACAACTTTGTCTCACCTTGAGACTACTATAATAACCTTTACATAATAAGTGAAGTACTGCCTCAGTGCCTTTCCTGTAGCTCTTCACTTTGTGCAGATGTTGCACTAATTTATTTATTTATAAATGTTAATTGTTTAACATTTGTTTACCAGGAAAGTCTGACTTTGAACAAAGTCAATTTTCAGTGGAGGCCCGGGGAGAAATGTTCAAGGCGCATGTCTTTGTAAGGTGGGAGGAAACCGGACTACCCAGAGAAAAAACACATGAATGAAGGGAAGACATGCAGACGCCACACAGAAGGCACTCCAGCAGAGAACTGAACCAGAGAACCTCTTGTTGTGAGGCGACAACACTACTGCTGCACCACTGCGCCATCTGTGCTAATACAAGAAGTCTGTCCGAGGTAGCACTGCATAGGCTACAGCTGCCCAATGAACCAATGTCATGCTGCCTCAGTGCATTCATTACAAAGGTACCTGGGATGTCAGGTGCACAGCACACTGGAATGAATAAATGTCCTGCACAGTCTTAAACATTATCATACTGTTCTGCTTGCTTCTTCAATACATGCACGTATTTGTGTGCATACACACACACACACACACACACACACACACACACACACACACACACACACACACACACACACACACAAAATATCTGGAACAGAAAGGGGAGAGGAATTGTGCAAATGATATCAAGAAAAGACAGCAACAACTAAAAAAAAATGCTGAACTGATAATAGGCAAAATAGCAGAGCACAGGAAAACATGAGGCAGTAAGACATGCGATGTTTACATAAATATAAAACATGCTAATAAGAAGTATGTATATTAAACAAATGCATTCCTCTACTTGTGAAGGTTTCTGGAACACTGCCAAGGGTTAGTAGGGCGAACTGAACATATCCATTATAGAAACAGGTCTAGAAGAAGGCATGCATGAGAAGCAGAAGAGGGGTACCAAAAGAGGTGATGTTATCCCACCAAGTGCTCTTCTTCAAATGAATTTGTAACTATCTCTTTTTTAACTAGCTTTCAGCTTTAAAACAACATTCATACTACCAAAGCTTAGAATTAATATCCATCTTCGTTTTCATGGTAACAGTATCTACCACATAGACAGAGAGCTGATGATGGAGAGAAGCAGAGACCAGCTATTTTTTCTTCTGCATGTAAATTTGCTACGTAAAAAAGCTTGCATTCTATACTAATACTTCCAAGCTGCTATAAATTTTGCACATCACTAAGGCTTTCACACACATAATTATCCCTGCTCTGTAAGAGCTCACTAATGCTATTAGTAGTGTGGAGCTGTTCCTGCCTGCATAAGCTATTATTAAATCCTTTAAGTCAGATGACACACACATTTCTTGTCACTAACTGGATGGGAAGCATGAAATGCAGAGGCAGTATTCCCTCAAAGCAGAACATGCTTTCCATTTTGGCAATTTGCCAGTTTTTCACATGGGTGTGCTACAAAGTTGTTTGCTGACATTTTAACAGCACTCTGAGCCCAACAAAAACAGACAATAAATACTTTAACTTTCTAACATCCTATATGATGCAGAATGAAGTACAGTTATTTTAGATATAGTTCCAGACTGAGATTAGCATTAAAGACATTCAAATAACTGCACAATTATATTGGCATAACACAGTTAAAATGATTCTTCAGCTGTTGCAATGTGTGGTCACAATCTGATGTCACAGCAGTTTTATTTGAATATTAACTTCAAGTTTATTGAAATTATTCAACTGAAACATTGTGCAGAGTAAAAATACAAACCTAAAAACTATCAATGCAAAAGCAAATTTAATCAAAATGTTGTAAAGTGAGCTTAACGTTTAAAATTAATGATGAAAAAAGCAAATAGTTAATTAACCAAATACATTTTCAAAGGAATGTAAACACAAGGTGGCAGACAGAATCCTTAATCATGTGACTTTATTGCAACTTTGACAAAATGCCAAACCTCTCCATGAACAAAATAGCTCATGATGTCAGGAAAATCCTGTATAGTGACATACGTATGTTAAACAGCACTGACTTTCTCTGCAATGTACTCAGAGATGTTGTGCATCTAAAATGTAATTTCAGAAAGTAAATGAATGATTCTAAAATTGTATCTAAAATGCAATTTTAGATTAATTCATTTACTTTCTGATATATTCTGTATATTTTTATGGGAAACATAACCTATCCTAGTAATCAAATGGGCATAAGGGCAAAGAACCAGTTCTGGATAAGAAGGCAATCCATTGCAGGATATACAGACAGACATATACAGAGACAGACAGACACACACATGCATACACCTACTTACAGGCAAATTTCAGGACCATCAATTCAGCTACCAACATTCCTTTAGAACAGAGAAGGAAGGAGGCCCTGGTTAAAAAACGGACTAGAGTGCCTGTTTTTGTGCACTTCCCTTGTTGACAACACGCACTGACATAAGGAAGGCATGGAGACACTGAAGACAGCATCCTCCATGAGAAATGAACTGAAGAGTCAGGTGCTGTAGGGCAATCCTTACTGCTACATCCATCTACAGCCCTTTATTTCCCCCACATTTTGCTCATTGGGTTGGGGTGTCACATCAACAGTGATAATCACCTAGACCCAATGTTAACTTATTTATATGTGTGTGTGTGTGTGTGTGTGTGTGTGTGTGTGTGTGTGTATATATATATATATATATATATATACACACAGACACACACACATATATATATATATATATATATATATATATATATATATATATATATACACAGATATAAAATATATATTTATATAGATACCTGTCATATGTTTAACTAATACAACTCTAGCACAAATGTCATGTACCCATTTCCTGAATTAAATAAAAGTTTAATCCGGAAGTTAAAAAATAAATTGAAAAAATGGTAAGAGGACGGCAATACTGCACAAGTGTCAGCACTGATATTATTGTAAACACAGGGGCTTCAGATAGTCCTCATTCTTTTTCTCAGGACAAGGATGGAGGTGAGACTATATTATTGGCATTTGATAGATCTCAATTACCTGCTTACAAGTGTAAAACTGGTAACGTTAGATTTAAACATCTAGAAGGGAGACTGGGAAAAGGTAGAACGTGTTCATTTTTGTAATATCCCAGATAAGCCCCCAAATGTAAATGTGTACACCACATCTCAAAGTCAATTCACCAAGACATCAAATCATGCTATGGTAACAAGTTTATTTACTCAGCATAGAATTAGAAGTTACAGAAACATTGGAAAATCAAACCTAAAATCTCAGACTATGAACTCTAACTTAAACACAAAGAAAACCAGCACTTTCTCAGCTCAACTGTTATTTCTTGGAATATTCTCCAGTTGTAATTCATATACTCTAAACTGTCAGAAAAATAATGCAATGCTCTTTTTGTCACTTGAATGCCAGGCCTGACTGTTACTTACAGCCCTAGAAAGTTCTCTTTGCTTCCAACCACATTTCCCACGATTTTGTCATAAGAGCAGGGTTAAAACACAGACAGACTGTCTTACGTTTCTTCACATTGACAAACAAAGCTGAATTATGTTTACTTATCAAGACCTGTAATACACAATTGTAGTATACTGTCTGAAACAATTCTCACAGAATCCAGATACGTTTTTATACTAGCTTGCTCAGAAACGACTATAATAAAGACATCCATTCTGACAGTTGTGCATTAGCACTATCCCCTTTAACATTTAGCAGCCCCCTTGTATACAACCAGAAATGAGGCACTTGCTCTGTGTGCCTTCATTACCAGAGCAATACTCTTATCAGACCGCACCATACATCAAAATAGTTCAATGTGCATAATATGTCACCTGAATAACTGTACAGCTTTGTCTCAGTGTCAGTACATGCAGTCTTCTCAGTAACTGGGTTCTGTTTCTGATTAAGTAGCCCCCCAGACTGCTGTTTCATCTACATCAGTTATCAGTAGCCCCCAGACTAGTTATTAGTATGTAGCTATGTGCAACATTCAATGTGTTTTTGAGTAACAAACTGGACATACCAACTTAACTCAACTGCTGAAAGAAAGACTTTCTGTGATGGGAGAACACCTCTGGGTTTATAATGGAAGATGTTGGTGGGCACAAAGGATTCAGGTATGGAGAACATCCTATAGCAGCCAGACCTGCCCAAATTAGCAGAAACAGCAATCTTTCTTGCATTATGTGACATGTTCATGTGAATTTTGTTGTTAATGCCCAGATTCCATATCAGTTTAGAACAATCTTTCTGCAGTTCTGAATTCCACAGCAAGATGGCAGAAAATGGAAAATAAAAGCAATTTAAACATATCAGACTGCTGGAAAAGATCTCTTCTCTGCAAAGAGTAACTATCGTACTAAACAAGTATAATGCTTAAGAACAAATACAAAGTTGGGTTACACTAACAAACACACAGATGCTGAGAAAATTTGCAGGTAAATGAAGATGGGAATAGCAAAGGCTAAAATGGATAGATATAATCAATGAAGTGCTGAAAAAAAATTGCAAGAATTTAAAGAAATTGTTTCCTACAGATAGGAGTGGCAAGATAGTTTTTGAGGTCACAACTGTCAGACTCGCTCACATGACTACTGAACAAGTACAAAGCATCGCCATGGAGACCCTTTATTTAGTTTCAGCTTTTAAAATAAGGCTTTCCCCATATTTTCTTACATGTTAAACATGTTTCAAGTTGCATGGTTGTGCTACAATTGGATTTAGCCTCCCTGTATAATTCTGGGGTTGACATGCAACTTGTGCAATCCAGGTTGTTTAAAAAAACAGATTTAAAGAACTTCTTAAATTCTATAATATTTTGTAAGTTCACTGATGGAACAGTCAATTATGCTGCACACTGATCCAGTAAGCAAAACTTACGAAGTCCATAGTACGAGTGTGTGTGTGTGTGTGTGTGTGTGTGTGTGTGTGTGTGTGGGCATGGGTTTATGTCTGTGTCAGGGAGTGGAGCAATATATGGGTTGCTGTAAAATAATCAGGAAATCAGGAACAACAGGTAGTGCATCAAATGAATGGATACAGTCTTCCTCCTCAGCTCTGGGAGCTAGATTGTTGACAGCCAATGTCCTGTGGGTCTAGTAGGGAGCAATTTCTATGTTCACTGACAAAAAACGTTATAAATGAACAAAAAAAACATTGTTTGTAACCACAGACAGTGTTAATAAATTAAAACAATTAAGTGCACTAAAATCAGGGTGAGGAGGTAAATTAAATTTGCAGTGGAAACAGGATGAACGACATCTGTGAACAGCATAAAATGATGATGCATAGTTCAGTACACCTGCATCAAAAAGCAGCTTGACAGCAAGCAAATGGTACACCAAACACAAGAAAATAGTTATGCTTGAAATAAAACTGTGGCAAGAGATGGGCATTGTGTCAATATTTGCTATAAAAATTTGGTGTCCTTAATGTCTATTGGGAAAGTGACATTAAATGCATAAGAATTATAAAATGCTGGCAACACCAAAGTGTGGAGCTGTTAGTCTGACTGGAAACAACAATGTAGGCAGCTCTTTTACATAGGCTTTCTGGTTTGGTAATATGTGTTTTGATTGGCAACAGGATTTAGAAATGGTTCCATTTGTAAGTCTATGCTGCTATGATAACAAAATTAGAGCTAGGTGAGACCAAACAGAATTTAATATTTTTTAGTACATACTGTAAGAATGTATAAAGCACAATATCTCTTTTGGATTATTAAAGTCATTCCCGCCTCTATGAGAAAGCTAATAAAAAAGTGAGAAATTCTAATCTACATGATTTTATAGTGAAATAAATTACTTGGAGTAAGGCATACATGATTCAGTAGTGAAAGAAAATTACTTGTAGTAGGCCCATTAATGTGATAAATGCTCTGCTGACAAACAGTACTCCATTACAACCATTCCAGCTAAGCAAATGTTTGCAGGTGGCACAGATATTGGGTCCACACCATACGCGTGTAACTGTATAAAGAACTTCAGCCTAACAATGTTGCACTTATTTTTAAACCAAGTAATTGCAATGATCCTTTATATAGTCTTTTCAGCCACAACTCAGATGCTCTAGGTTGCATTTCTTCAAATGTTTAGAGATTTTTAATGCTATGGCAAGAATGGATGCCATTTTTAAATAAGAACATCTTTCACTTTCATAAAATCAGAATTGCTTCAGTCTTTGATATTAGGTAAATGTACCCTCTTCAGAATCTACTATGTTCTCAGAATTCCCTCCTACAGTAATTTACATTCCCCTTTAATGGCAGCATGTTTAAATATGGGCAGTATGGATTATTCTTGCTTAATTTCTGCAAGTCGTTTGGGTTTCTAGTACCATGATGGGAATGGACCCAATTCCTAAGCTAAAATATGATTAAAGGTCATGAGATTAGCATTGTTTCAATTTTTGATGTTAGTCAAAAGTGCTCTTTGCAGCACCCTGAATATCCCCATAACTGACTGCTTCTGTAATTCATAAGGAATTACATGCATCGGTGGCATATCTAAATAATTACATGCATCAGTGGCATATCTAAATAATTACATGCATCAGTGGCATATCTAAATAAGACTGAATTTTTTATGTGACCCATTCTCCTACTACTGTTGGAACTGTCCTTACCTCTGCCTGCAAATCCTAGTATTTTATGACTTTGTCTCTCTGTATGTAGGACACTGTAGTCAATGGGTATAGCAATTTCAATGTTCAATGCTGCTTTTGCCTTCTTTTCATAGACTACTGTATCCGTTTTTTTTTTCATATCAGTTTTTTTGAACTGTTGGTAACGGTGATCCAATATGATAAACTTCATCATTCTTTGTAATGCCTTTGTGGCTCGTGTTTCCAATTATCAACTACTTCAATATTGTAATGTTTGCACAATCCCCAATGCAACAGTCTTGACACATTATTACACACACAGCAACAAGATGTGTGACTGTTTCTAGTTCTGTTTTACAGAACCTGCATTTGTCTGTTTCTCCCACATATTCAACGAACTTTGTAAATCATCATGTACATAATCCACTACCCGGGGCCACCAGTATTAACCTTTCATCTTTTGGGTTAAATTTGCCTCTCCTTAACCATTCCTGCATCAGATCCTGATCAACATGAGATTGTCCCAGGAGTTTTCTGTAATTGCATCTATGTTTAGGCCTTTTTCACAATTTTTGCCTTCTATTCTGATCCATCTCCTTATATTCTTTCTTTTGTTCAGATTTTTATCTACCTCTGGTTTGATTTCCATTCCCGCTTGATGCAGATATGCTTCTGCTTAAGTAGGGAAGTCATTTTGGATATTTTCTTCTCATGTTTTAAAACTTTCACTATGTTTGGATTTGGTGAAGTCAGCTAATATGCATGCAGTCCTACAATTGCAGATCTATACATGTCATCCATTTCGAGGAAGACCATACCTCCTTCAAAACGAGGAATATATAATCTTGGTATACAATGATTTTTTATATATCACTTGATAAGCATGATGCATTTTTTCTGGCTTTCTTGTCCAACTAATCCATTACCTTTTGGGGCCAATCACCCCAAAACTACACTAGAAAAAGGAAGAGCAAATTGGTTTATAGACTTGGACTTTGTTCCTAGATGTCAGGGCTGTTTTCAGCATTAATTTTAGTATTTTAAAATATTCCTTACAGAGTTTTGTTTGCATTTCTTTGTGTTTTATTGTTGATCCTTCATCAAATCCCAAATATTTATACACTCCCTTCATTATATCACATTCCTGTCCCAGACTGATATTTTTTTCTTGGTGCTACAGCTTTCCTGCTTTAAATGCTGCCTTTGCACATGTATCAAGATCGAATGTCATCTGTATATCATCTGAGAAAGTTTTAACCACTTGCAGTTGTGCTTTCACTTCCTCATCTAATGAATGATGCAGATTTAAATCATTCGCAAAAAGAAAATGAGAAGTCTTTACACCTGGCTGTTTTCTGGGAGCCAAATTGTAACCATGATCTAATCTGTTAAGTAAACAGCTTTATGATTTAAGAGCAAGACAGAAGAGCAGCGGCATCGATGAGTCACCCTGGAATATCCCCCTTTGAATTTTGGATAATAATTTGTCCTCATCATGGCTTAGCTGCAAAGTGGTTTGCCACTGTATCATGGTCACTGCAATGCAATTGATCAATGTAGGGTGTATCTTGTACATCTGTCAGTATTCCTTTATTCATGAATGTGGAATGCTATCAAATGCATTCTGTAATCTATCCATGCCATACTTAGATTCTTTCCCTTTTTACATTTCTACATTATGAATGTATTTAACTCAGAAAACTCATACAAGTATGGTAGAACATGCAGGCTGAAAGTTAGGATCAATTCCAGTGACATGGAGTTGTGAGGTAGAAATGCTCATCATCTTACTGAAAGTTTCTTTGGATGATGCTGTCCAGATAACACATGCTAAACTCAATTAACTACTATGTAAATGTGACTCTGCAGTCACGTACAAACAATCCCAGGTTAAAAATATTAACTTACATAATAAATAACAGATAATAAATGAAATCCTCTTGCCATTAATATTAACAGGACAAGTGAATCTAGAAAAGGCACTGATTGACAAACCGCCAAAATGGATGAAAACTGAGGCTTGAATACAGCAGGGAGAGGTGGCAAAGGCCCAGCATGGATTATATGAACTAAATCTAAATGAGAAAGACCCTCTATTATCAGTGATTCACACTGCTGTCTTTCTCCTGTTGGGACTACGATTTTCTGCACTTTGAATTTCTAGTACTTTTAGATTCAGGCTTGCTGAATCTAGACTGTTTGGCATCATTTGAGCACTAAAACCAGTCATCTTATATTAAGAAGGCCCCCCTGCACCCTTGTGGCAGAAGTGTGCAGCCAAGGACCCATCTGAGTTGGGGAATGCTGGAATAAGGCTCAGTCTTGGTCTTTCCATTTGGTTACTTTGTTTAAAATTGTTTAACTTTGCTTGTATTTAAGTATTGTGCTTGGATGGGTTAGAGCTCAGTTTACCAGAGCTGCTCAGAGATTGCACTGCTGATCTGCGAACAACTCAGTTGTGCATTGTGAAGCATTGACACAGATTTCTACTCCTAGCCCTCTATAGAACAGCCGCTTTTTGTTAGTCTTACAGCAAATCCTGGTCCATCTAGCTTACTGCCCACTAGTTACTACAATATATACCTGCCATAATGGACGGACAGTTTCCCTCCATTTATCCAGCCAGCCTGAGTGACATGGGCATCCTGAGGCAATGTAACAACTGCATCATGTATACTGATCACCAGTTACTCCTAAAGCAAATAAATACAACATGTGAGAGATGTATCTATACTATGAATTTGGAATCAATTCTCTCACACAAACCAGATATCAAACAGGTTGTCAGCACACACACTCTTCTCCTCTTGCACATAACAAGCTCACAACACATAAACCCACATACGCAGAGATACTCACTAGAAGCCTATCTAAAGATCAGAGACCTCCCAAGCGCAAACCTATTGCACATACTGCAGACCCAAAATAGCCCACTGCACATAATAATACACACAGCAGTGTCCCAGCCAATAAGCCCCTAAAGGCAAAACACCTCAAAACCAAATGTCTTGGTTATAGGCGACTCCATAGTGAGACACACAGATGTCCCCCTCACCAGGCTGGACAAGGAGAAGGATCCATCAGATCAAGCATGCACTCAAGTGTCTCAACAAGTACCATTATGACTCTGTCATTGTCCATGTTTGAGTGAATGACTTGAGACGTACCTCAATGGACTACATGAAGAGAGACATGACTGAGCTCTCAGATGTGTCCCAGGCAGCCCTAAGCAGTATTCTACCTTCACTCAGGATGATGCCTCACTATGAATTAAAAATGATTGACTTCAACAATTGGCTTAGCTTCTGGTGCCAATCCAGGGGATCCAGTATCTACCAGCCTGGGAAGATATGGTGGACAGACTATGGTGCTTTGCCAGAGATCATCTTCACCTGGTGCCTCTTGGCTTTTGGTTACTGGCAAAGGTACTTGCCTCCCCATAGTGGCTTTTTTTAGGCAATGTCATAGAGACAAACTCGATTAGGCTGCTTAATGCTAGGAGTTTAAATTGGAAACTGTACTCACTGGAAGCATTCCTTACTTTGGAAGATGATGATGTCTGTGCAGTCACAGAGACATGGTTCAAGACCCTAGAGATCACCTAGGCTATGCAAGGCTACAATGCCTTCCACATATTCAGACCTCAAAATGAGTGTGAAAGAACCAAAGGTGGAGGTGTATCCATCTTCATTAAAGACAAATACACCTCAAGACTGGTCAAACAGTATGACTCCCTAGAATCACTCCAAGTCCAACTAACTGTAGGTAAACCCCTTTCTACATCATTATTAGCTATAGGTCCCCCACCATGAACCCCAAGATACACTCTGCCTACCTGGACCTACTTGAATCACTTACTTACTATGCAGCCAAACACCTTGGTCATGGGTGATTTCAACTATCCTTCAATTCATTGAGAGTCATATATGAGCACAAACACGCTCACCCTAAGGTTCCTAGAATTCAATACAAATGCTCTGGAACAGACAGTCTGCACCCCCTCAAGGGGCTTGAATGTCCTAGACTTAGTACTCACCAACATAGCGGGTCTCTGCACTACCCCCTATGTGTTGCCCTCCCTGGTAGGGTTTGATCATAAATCAGTCTTGGTCAAAGTAATGATCATACTTGACCCCCCCATCATAAGAAAATAGGAAGAACATTTTCTCCAAAGCAAACTATAGCCTCCTAAGTGATGGCATACATACTTTAAAATATCTAGCTACCACTGTCAGCAATGACTCCTATACAGAGGTATACACAAATGCCCTGTATAAACACCTATACAAATGTATAGACTTGGTTGTACCTGAACAGATCAAGACAAAGTCCTCACAAAAAAAAAAAAACACAAGCCACCCTGATGACATCACCAACCTGCTACCACACAGATTTGGTGCAAACTTCACCACTCTGTACTCACCAGACATACACCAAAGCATACATTTACCAGTCCACTCCCTAGTATTTCCAAAGAGCAGGTCATAACTGCATTCTTCTTGGCCAAAAAACAGCTTCTATGAGACCAGATAACATCCCAGGTTGCCTACTAAATGGTCTAAAACAGGATCTAGAAGAACCACTTTGCACGCTCTTCAACCACAATCTAAGTACTGGCTTTGTCCCAGCAGAGTGGATAGCAGCAACAATAATTCCCTTACACAAAGGAGGTCCATCAACCAACCCTGGGAACTATAGACCCGTAAGCCTAACCAGCCTTATCTGCAAGGCCATGGTAGAATCATCATAGACCTTAACAACAAAGACATATGTGACCTCCAAACTCTTGACTCAACCCAATTTGGCTCCATAAAGGGTAGATCATGCTTATTAAACCTGGGGAACTTTTTCAAGAATGTCACCAAAACCCTGGATTAAGGCAAAACAGTACATACAGTCTGCCTTGACTTAGTTAAGGCTTTTGACACAATCCCCCACTCAGGCATCATTCAGAAACTCGCTCAACTGGGAATTAACCCATATGTCACTAGATGGGTAGCCAACTTGCTCACCAAGAGAAACACATGCAGTCAAAGTTGGTGATTCCACCTATACCAGCAGACCAGTTACCAGTGGTGTACCACAAGGATTTGTGCTGGGCCCCCTACTGTTTAGAATCTATTTCTCAAACATCCAGGTGAAAATGCATGGCCTGTGGCTTACTAAGTTTGTGAATGACTGCAAACTGGGTGCATTCATTGAGTCCCCCAGTGATGCTGACATAGTACAAAAAGAGCGTATACAGAGAAATGATTGATGCCAAAGTCATGGACTTAAACTAAATGCAAAAAAATGCATTATTATCCCTTTTTTCAAAGCAGAATTCCCTGCAAATTACAATATTCACAGTACCCCCCCCCCCCCAGCTCAAACCCTGTGGTGAGATACTTGGGAACACAGGTTGATAGCAACCTTAACTTCAATTACCATGTGTCCACAGTGGTAAGGAAGGCCTTCAATGTTGCACATCTCATAAGTATGGGCATCGCATCCAGATCTAAGGATTTTTTAACTTCCCTGTTCTCATCCTTCATCAGACCACTAATAGAGTACAACATTTCCTTCTGTATGTACCTCACCAGACACCTGCAGCAGCTGGAGATAGCTCAGAAGTTTTTCAAAAGAAAAGTCAGGACCTTCATCACATGACCTACATGGACAGACTGAAGGACCTTTCTCTATACTCTTTATCTTATAGGCTGCTGAGAGGCAACCTATGCTTGGCTGCACATCCACAAGTCAAATGGGACAAGATTCACTCACTCTAGGGATCTTAACCTAGCCTGCAACATTAACAGGACATGCTGGAGAGACAGATATGTCTCCCAGAGATTGCCACTTCTCTGGAACAAACTACCAATTCTCATAAAAAAGAGCTCCTCAATGACCCTATTTAAGCACAACTTACACAACTGGATGGGAAACCATAAATTTATCCCAGAGGTGTCACCTATGTCCCTCTTGGATAAGGGCAGTCAGTGCTGATCACAGACTCACGCTGCAAAATATACACCATGCAACCTGGTCAATAAGGGAACAAGGGTATAACATAGTTCATAGGATGATACTAAGCTATTGGCTCAGAGGCCCTTATAAGCTTAGCCAAGAATTTCACCCATGTTCCCACAAAGTCATCATCTGTTTCCCCTGTCCAGCAGGGACACAGGTAGGATCCCAGGGGTGTATTTTCTGTTTCCCATCCAGTTGTCCAAGTTCCTGTTAGAGGGCTAGTGAGGTACTCTGTTTGACATGGAGAAGGAGTCTATTCCACAGATGGGGCAGTCTTTGGGGCACAAATCTATCCCGCCAACAAATTCTATAAATGTCACAGACCAGGTTGAGGCCTTGTGTGCGGGTTGCACAAGTGGAGTTTGACTTACAGATAAACAGCAGCTCATCAAGGCTGAGTCTAAGATGGCCTTGTATGCCAGACACAGGTCACCTCTGAGCAGTCTGTATGAGACTGAGTGGAGGGACAGTGCTTTTAGCCTTTCTGTATAGGATAGGTGTTTGAGACCCTGTATTTTCCTGATCAGGCACCTCTGTGGTCTATTCAGCTGCTGCATGTGCTTTACAAGGTACATGTTGATGGGGGCACTGTACTCGATAATGGGTCTGATAAGGGAGGAGTACAGGGATGTTATGACCTCCTTGTTCCTGGATGAAATACCCTTACTTATGAGGTGGGCCATGTGGAAAGCCTTCTGTACATCGGAGGCAATGTGATGGTCAAAAGTCAGGTTGCTATAAACCTGGGTGCCCAAGTCCCTCATGACTGACTGCATGCTTAGTACATTGTTATTAATGTGATAACTAGTGGGGAAGCCATTTTCCCCAAAGGGGATAATGATGCATTTCTTGGCATTCAGTTTGAGGCCATGCTTCTGGCAGCAGTTAAGCAGTTATTAGTTTGGGTTAGGCCCTCTTGGAGAATGTTCACATTACTAGGGGAATTTAAGACAGTGCCCAGCTGGCAGTCATCTGCAAACTTGGTCAGCCACAGAACACTGGCTTTGGCTTGCACCTCAGAAAAGTATATCCCAAACAGTAGAGGCCAGAAGACCGATCCTTGGGGTACATCACTCATTACAGGTCTACTACTAGAGGTGGCTTCCCCTATTTTGACTGAGTGAGTTCTATCAGTGAGCGACTTAGCTACCTAACATATGATTTGATGCCTAGCTGGGAGAGATTATCTATTAGGACTGAGTGGGGAATAATATCAAAGGCTTTGGCTAGGTCAAGGTAGGCGGTGTGCAGGCTATGCTACAGCAAACAAGGTGCACCTAGTAGTCTCCTATGAGGCTATAACAATTTAGTGACTCCTACATGGACATGTTAGAAGTTGCAAGCACAAGTGTTGATGGTAAAAGTATTAGAGAGATTGCAGTTAAATTACACAATGCAACTTCACAGAGTGCTGACATGTAACCCTTGTGAAAAATATACATGAACTTCAGCACAATTTTATCAGAATTTGTAAAGAACTGAAGTTTGAAATGTCATAAGTGCATGTGTAAAGTTAATATAACTCATTTCATCATAACACAATTTTACATTACTGGTTGACAAATATGAGAGACTGTACAGACAACCTCCTGCTTCAGATGGTGTTAATCTGTGACTCTGTGTGTGTGTCAGCAGACAACCTGTGCTCCAGCTGTTCCCCCTTATAACTCTACCCCGGTACCAAACACTTTGATTACCTTTCTAAAAAGGTAGCTAGTTACATTAATAACCACATGTGCCTCTGGCTTAGCATAACTGAATGTTTCAGTTTACAAAAATGTTTTAGGCTTTTCACTCTTCTAAGCAATCAAGCACCGTGTAACCCTGCCACAGGAAACAACTGTGTGAACAGATAAGCACAATGGAAGCAAGGCTGCAGATGGTGTTATAGTGTTACTAGAAGCAATAATGGCTACCATGACTTTTCCTCATGACAAGCTCTTCAGAGAGCCAAAGGTTCTGTGTGCCATTTCCCTAATTTACAAATGGCTGCCTAAAGCAAGTATCAAAATGTATGGTCACAGTACTGTTGCTGAACATAGTGCAGTAAAATCCAAAGCCCTTGAGTTCATTTGCATTAGCACAACATTGCTGTGATGAAAGGTTAATAGCTGATGATTTCTTGTTCTGTAGGAATAAGAGAACATGATTGTGGTTTGGTAAGTGAATAAGCAATGCTCTATGGTAATTACTACAGATATACTACACGGTGCTTAACTTGGGACTACCAGTCAAAACTCAACTAATTCCCATTACACTAACAAATCTTCTCATAAACTAGAAAGAATAAATGCACTTATACAATCTCCCAAATTAAGTGAAAGTTGAAAATCGGACAATAAAGAAAACAGTATACATAAAGGAAAACAGTGCAATTAACATTTTGTGTTTTTCTAGATGCTTTTGTTTTATTACATTTGCTTGTAGACAACTTATTTTGCACAAGTCTTTCTTGTATAATGCATTTTACTTAAACTTGTTTATTTGCATTTTATAATGCGTCTTGCCTGAAGATATACTAAAATGCCATGTCAGACATCTATGTTTCTCCAACATAGTAAGCTACTAAAGTGACAGGGCAGGACAGCACTGGTGCACATTTAATGTACAGACTCTGTAAATAAGGTATCCCAGCTGAGCAGACAGATGACACGTTCGAATCACATTCCCCATTGCTCACTACTAACACTGCATATTTCACTACTGTTTGTTAGGAGGAGCTGGATGCTTGTGAACTGCCTTCTCAAACTGCATCCTTCATTAAAGGGCACTTGTGCCCATATTAATCAGAATGTAGATATAGGAGCACTGTCGTGGGGTAACTTTCAGAGTGGACGAATGAATACGACAAGAACATGTGCTGATCAGTACTCATTTTCACATGAAACCATTCAGGAGTCTCTTACATCTTGGAAATGCCCCCTACTTCAATCACATGCCAATGACAAGGGTCAGTACAGTGGGTTGTGGCACAGGATGAATTTCTAGCTTTGCATTTTGGCATGAGACTGCATATCTACAGCTAAATTGCTATCCCAAACATCATGGCCTCTTCAGTCCTTAACAGACCAGATTTAGTGCCTCCCATTCCAGTGAAATTTCTTTTCCAATGGCAGCATATGACATAACTGTAGTAAGGGATCACAGATTACATTCCAAAGTGGGTCTCCTTAATCCCTCATCAATACCCAGCACAAGAGAACATGAGAACTTTTCTCTCATAAAGGAAGGGAGATAGTGGTATAAAGAACTAGTTGATAAAATCCAAACCAGTTGATACAGCATGATACATAATGCAAACCATTGCTTACATTGCAGTCAGCATCACACATTCCACACATTTTTGTGCAATATTTTCACCTCTTTAAAGACAGGTTCAGGAGACAAATGTATCCAATATGCAGATGCAAAGTTAGGGTATTCTGCCCCAGAGAAAGGACAACTCTTTAATTGATGTCTGGGTTGGGGCAGGAAACAAGGACAAACTTCCTTCAATGATGATGTAGGTACTTACAAAGTCGCAGGTGAGCCATTCCATGATTACATAAACTGGGGACAACTGAGCTAGAGTAGTCCAGTTTCAGAGTTGCTGATCCCTGGACTTTTGTTGTAGTTCCTGTTACTGATTCATTGCCTAATTTGGAAGGGAGGAAGTTTCCTTGCTTACCAGTGGGAGTGGGAAGCACTGAGCTACCTGTTGGTCCAGTTTGGTGAGGTTTCAGCCAGTAACTTGTAGTCCATTGGTCGTTTTGGGCCAGTTCCTAGCTTTTTTCAGCCCCCTGATATAAAACACGCTAAACGTGCATTTTCCAGCTTGTACCTACTCAGCACAGATCCTCGTGGTGGCCAGCAGAGTGATCCAAGCTTCAGAGAGCTAAAAAAGCGACTTTACCTGATTTAAGTATATTTTTTGTGTCTTTCCCACTGCTATTTGCCTAGCGACTGTATTTCGCCTGTTTTGCTGCTATATTGAAGTGTTTTCTGCATATATACTGTTTATTGCACTTTAAATCTCAAATTGTTACTTTAAGTCTGTAATTGTTGCAAATTGTTTCTGTAGGCTACACACTAAAGTGCGCTAGCCGATTTACAGCATTTATAAGCATCTACTGTCTGTTTTTCCTTGTTTCTGAAAAAAAAAAAAAAAAAAAATATATCTCTTGTTTTCCCGCCTTACTGAGCTAGAGTAGTCCAGTTTCAGAGTTGCTGATCCCTGGACTTTTGTTGTAGTTCCTGTTACTGATTCATTGCCTAATTTGGAAGGGAGGAAGTTTCCTTGCTTACCAGTGGGAGTGGGAAGCACTGACCTACCTGTTGGTCCAATATGGTGAGGTTTCAGCCAGTAACTTGTAGTCCATTGGTCGTTTTGGGCCAGTTCCTAGCTTTTTTCAGCCCCCTGATATAAAACACGCTAAACGCGCGTTAGCGAGATTTAGCGCGGAGTTGCCACTGTTGCACACAAGAGCAGCGGCGGTTAAACAAGGTTAAACTATTCGGGCTACCTAAATTCCACTCTTCAAATTTTCCCTTAAAACTACCTTCCTCGAACTGTACTACTGATCAAAGCAGCGTATCCTATAACTAAAAAAGTTCATCTCTACTTGATTCCCAAGTAGACTATTCTCTATCTGTAAAAGCCTAGCACTTGCTCCTACAGTACTTTCACCTTGATAAAGCACTTTTATTATAGATAGTACTCCACCAGCCTAGAACCCACATCCCCCGGAGTCTTTTGTAAGTTTTTTTTATCTATTCCTTCTAGCATGTCGAGGGATCAGTTGCTAGTGTCCTCTCCTGCTCAGCTGGTGAACCTGGGAATATTGAGGCAATGTTACAATTGCCTCATGTACACAGACAACCCTCTCCTTCTCCCATAAAACACAAATACATGTGAGAGATGCAACTATACGGCCAAACTGGAGGCTGAGCTCTCTCAACATAGGACTGGCAAGACCAGACAGGAGGAGAAGGTAACCACACACACTACATACCCAGTCACACATAGTACCATCACAACTTCAAATCACACACATAATCACACAAAGACATACTCGGAGGCTCTGATCAAAAATCTACCAAAACAGCAGAGGCCACCAAAGCAGACACCCAAACAACTACCACCTCAGGACTCAACACATGCAACACATAAACCACACAGTCAGAGTGTCAAACAGTCACAGCCCTTAAGGCCAAACACAATGCCAGACATACTCGTCATTGGTGACTCCATAGTCAGACACACTGACATCCCGCTCACCAGACTGAGTAAGGAGAAGGTCACAGTAAGCTGCCTGTCGGGCGCTAGAATCCGCCACATAATGCAAGCACTCAGGTCTCTCAACAGCAGGTACAAGTACGACTCAGTCATTGTCCATGCTGGTGTGAATGACCTGAGACGTACCTCCTTGGACTACATGAAAAGAGACATTGAGGAGCTCTCTGATTATGTAGCCCAGGCAGGTATGACCCTGACCTTGAGCAGTATCCTACCCTCACCTAGAATGATGCCACAATACAGTGATAAGATGATCAGCTTTAATAATTGGCTTAAATTCTGGTGTCATTCAAAGGGGATCCAATGTCTGTCTGCCTGGGATGACATGCTGGACAAGCCACGCTGCTTCGCAAGGGACGGCTTGCACCTGTCACCCCTGGGCTTCCGGATATTGGCAAAGGCTCTTGCCACCCCCACAGTGCCTTTTTTAGGCAAGGCTCAAATTCTAAACCTGCCACCCTAGAACAGAAAAAAGGAAAAAAACTAAGGGTAATGCTGCTCAATGCCAGAAGTCTCAATCTCAAGATGCACGCACTCGAGGCCCTTCTCAGTATGGAGAACATCGATGTCTGTGCTGTGACAGAAACCTGGTTCAAGGCTCCTGAGAGCACCCCAGCACTATCAGGTTTTACCTCATATCATGCCCGCCACAAAATCCGGACAACACCAAGAAAGGAGGGGGGGGGTGTCCATATTCATAAAGGACACCCACACCTCAAGGTTGGTGGCAACGCACGATGCATCGGAGACCATCCAGGTGCAATTAACCATAGGCAAGACTGCTCTGCAATTTGTAGCATGTTACAGGCCACCCTTTCAAACTCAGGAACCTCACATGGCCTTCCTGAAAACACTGGAGGGGATAAATGTATCCCCAAACACCATCATACTAGGTGACTTCAACTACCCTAATATAGACTGGGAACACTACTCAAGCCCAAACACTCTAGCCCAAAGGTTCCTGGAGTTCATAAACTCAAATGCCATGGAACAACTAGTCACCATCCCCACAAGAGGAGAAAACATACTTGATCTCATCATCACGAACATGGGATCAAAATGTTCAACACCGGAAGTATACCCCTCACTGGTGAGATCAGATCATAAACTAATCTCGCTGGATGTCCTCATCCCACCCCCACCTGAAATAAAAGAGACCACAGTGAAAAACTTCTCAAAAGCCGACTTCACACTTCTAAAAACTAGTGTGGTCTCCTTTAAGGCCCCTGAGCCGGTGGTAAACATTACTCAAACCGCTGAATCACTTACAAATGCCTTCTACCAGCACCTACAGGACTGCATGGATCAGGCAATCCCAAACAAAACTAAGACACTCTGTACCAAAGGCAAGCGTCCAGTCTGGTGGACCCCAGCCATAAACAAGCTCTACAACAAAAGGAGGAAGCTACTACAAGATAGAGCAAAATCCTTGAAAGGTAAGACACCTTTGATCATTATAAGTAAAAAACTAAGAGCTCTCATAAAATCATCCAAAGCAAATTTTGAGAGAAAAATCACCAAGGACTCAAAAGACAATCATAAGGCCTTCTTTAGCTATGTTAGAAACCTAGGAGGAAACTCCCAGATATGCTCAAAATTAGTTCAAAATGATGTGAAGATTACTGAACCTACTGGCTGACAGGTTCAGTGCAAACTTCTCCCCCCCCCAAAAGGAGAGATATCTATACCAGAGGATTGTAGCCCCCCAAACATCTCTAAAGCCCAGGTGAAAACTGCTCTCTCCAAGGCAAAAAACAGCATCCATGGGACCGGATGGTGTCCCCGGCTGTGTGCTCCATGAACTCAATGAGGAATTAAACCCGCAGTTAGGACAGCTGTTTAATCTTAGCCTCACCTCAGGATACGTACCCAAGGAGTGGTGCATGGCGACTGTGGTCCCACTGCACAAGGGCGGTGCCTCCACCGACCCTGGAAATTACCGTCCCATTAGCTTGACAAGCCTTATCTGCAAAGCCATGGAGAGGATCATAATGGAACTCATAAATAAAGACATAGGGAACTTGCAGACCTTGGATCCAACCCAGTTTGGCTTTGTCAAAGGCAGATCATGCCTTTTAAACTTGGTTGACTTTTTCGAAACAGTCACCAAAGCCATTGATGAGGGTAAGGCAGTCCATACAGCCTACCTTGACCTGGCAAAGGCCTTCGACACAATACCCCACTCAGGTATCATCGAAAAACTCATCAGCTTGAATGTAAACCCATACATCACAAGATGGGTTGCAAACTGGCTAAGTGACAGAACCTACAGGGTCAGAGTTGCTGGCGCCATGTCAGACTCAAAGCCGGTCACAAGTGGTGTCCCACAGTGCTCAGTCCTGGGTCCACTCTTGTTCGGCATCTACTTCTCTGAAGTACAAGCAAACACAGGAGGGTTATGGCTGACAAAGTTTGCAGATGACTGCAAACTGGGCGCCATAGTCGAAAACACATCTGACACAGATATCCTTCAGAAGGGCCTCACAGAAACGGATAACTGGTGCCAGAGCCATGGCCTAAAGTTAAATGCCAAGAAATGCATAGTCATACCCTTCGGGAAAAACAAGGTTACCCCTAGCTACCATATAGGTGGCAATCCACTGAGCACAGAAGAAGTTATCAGGGATCTGGGGACCCAGGTTGACAGTAACCTTTCGTTTGACACTCACGTTGCTGAGCACAGAAGAAGTTATCAGGGATCTGGGGACCCAGGTTGACAGTAACCTTTCGTTTGACACTCACGTTGCTAAAGTAGTTAGGAAGACCTTCTACATTGCCCACCTGATCATGAAGGGATTCACATCTAGATCAAGGGAGGTCATCGTCCCCCTGTACTCATCACTCATTAGACCAATGATTGAGTACAATGCCCCATTCAGAATGTATCTGACCCGACATCTGCAGCAGCTGGAAAGGCCCCAAAAGTTCCTCACCAAAAGGATAAAGGGTCTCAAAAATATGTCTTATGCTGCCCGACTGAAAGAACTCCAGCTCTATTCAGTCGCATACCGCTTGCTCAGAGGTGACCTGTGCCTGACATACAAGGCCATGTCAAACCCAGATTTGATGAATATGCTTCACCTCAAAAAATCTAGATCCCTCAGAACCACAAGGGCGGGAGACTTAAACCTTGACACAGTTATTAATAGAACGTGCTGGTGGGACAGATTCATCACCCAGAGACTCCCTATGCTGTGGAACAAAATCCCGGTACATGTGAGGCAGAGCACCTCGCTGGCCTTGTTCAAGAGGAATCTTGACCAATGGATGGGAGATCGCAGATATACCCCAGGGATTACTTCAGTGTCACTGCTTGACAGAGGCACAGCAAAATAATAGGCATAGTTTTCTTCAAACTAAAGGGGTGGCGAAAGCCACATAACTATGGGCTAGGCTTATAAATGCCCCTGGGCAGATAGCCTAGTATGAACCTATGAACCTATGGGATAGCAAACTACAAAGTACTGTGCAAAAAACAAACAGTGTCTTGTATGACTGTTCATGTCCACAGTCTGTTTGCAAGGTGACACATCCAAAACACTGAACAGAACAGAGCCCAGTTAGCATTCTGAGAACTAAAAATTACCAGGGCATCTACTTGCAGGATACATAGTAAAACACCACCACGTATAGGCACGTATTTGGGCATCATTCTTTTGTCAGCACACATATACAATATTTGTCCATAAGAATCTAGGGCTACCTGCCTATCCCCATATAAAACTTAGCAGTCTAGTGTTCTAGAAAATATATTTACCAATCAATAACCATCATAATCAAGACGACAAATCCAAAATGTGCCACAGTCCATCAGTAAACGGCACAACCCCCTGCTTATACTCACCCTTTAGCTGACTTTCTGAATGAACCAACATGAAGAAGCAAGCGTGCTGCTACACATACAATCACATACATACAATACTGCAGCTGGCCATGGCAAGAAAAGGGGAGTAACAAAACACATGCCTTACTTCTCAAATTTTAGGGATTTGTTTTTGTGATGGGGAGGTCTCATGTGGAAGACAGTTTCTATGGAGAGGAGAAATACCCACAAGAAAACTCTGCAGTGCATCACATAACAGTCACCTTGAAGTCAAACACAGATTTAGTACAGGCTTGCAGGAGCTGTGATTGTAGTGTTTTTTCAAGAACCACAGCTAACAGCAAGAAAAATCATGGAATAAACCATATGATGAGCAGCTGATGGGCGAAATACTTAAAAATATTCATACCATGTTCAGAAAAGTCTCACCAGGAAAGAAGGGTTTACCATAATGAACTGCTGCAAATATACCAGGCAATAGTGAATATAAAAATTCACTTTGGAAGAACTGTAAAATCTGGAATAGAAGAGACAGGGTTAAAAATACCCAGTGGAATGAAGCATTCATTGACTGATAGAAATAGTGTAACAATAAGTCAATGTAGTTAAGAACATAGTAAGGCATATTCTTATATAACACACCTGACAGAAGTTGAAATTTATATACACTATATACAAGAGAGTAAAATGTAAAAATAAGTGAAATATACAGAATGGGGGATACAGAGAGTAATAAAGGTATTAAGCAAAGAGAAAATAGGGGCTGCTTAGGTAATAAGGCCAGGGGTACAACATTTTACCAGATATGGATCAATTTTTACAGCAATTAAACGTTGAATGATGCCAGCATAGGGAATGGTGTGAAAGGCCTTGGCTAAGTCAAGATAAGCCACATGCAATGTATGGCCACCATTGACAGCCAACATAATCCTTCACAAAACTACACTGTTGAGGGTCAAGTCTAGTATGATTCTTGACATTGCAGTTTATGAGATAAGTTACAATATGTTCCATTACTCTGCAGATGAGGTTTGCAAGGCTGATAGGATGGGTCAGTTGTATGGTCACCCTTATGGAAAGGCATCACCACTTCAGTTTGCCACTGATGGACAAAGCCAGTATATAGCTTTAACAGTTTGAGAAGTGTGACTGCATGGGTACATTTAACACTATTAATTAAGCAACCAGGTGTACTGTAAGGGATTTAGATATTTAGGGGCTTTGAAAAGAAGTATTGGAAGCAAAGATGACACTAAATTTGTTAGCAAGGAGACTGACAATATCTTCTGTGTCAGAATAGAAGGTGTCATTATGAATAAGTTTAGAGCAATGTAGGGTACTGTTTTTTTGTTAAACAAGAAACATATTTGTTAAATTATCACTTATGACATAGGCAATCATACATTCATATAAATGAAAACAAACCATATTGACATAATCTTAGTTGCAAGTATTATACATCACAAACCATACTGACAAAATTTTAGTTTCAAACATTATACATCACTTATATCTACCTAATCACTGTCAGTCAAACATTACATATCTCTTTCCAATCCTACCTTCTTTTAAACCTCATTCCTCCTTGTATGTATTGCTCCCAAAATTCCCATTTTTTTTCTAGGCAATTTCCTCCTACCCTTTTCTAAAAATCCCAATTCCAATTGTTTTCTCTGTTACTATACTCACTACTTCTAGTACAGCTGGTTTAGACTTTGTTTTCCATTTTCTAGTAATTGCTTTTTGAGTAGCCACCATAATTAGACTCAGCAAGACCTTACTATGTCCAGGCAATTCCAATTCTGTATCATAGCTCAGAAAAATCATTTCCACAGTTACACCAATTTGCTCACCCAGTGTCTCTGATAGAGTAGTCTACAGGGAATTTTTAAAGTCTGTCAACTCATTACACTCCCAGAAAATATGTTCCCAATTACCTCTTTCTTCCTCATCACACTTTCAATATTTGCTGTCTACCTGAGGAAAAATTCTCTGGAGTCTATTTGGGGTATAAAAATGGTTTACTATCATGTTGTCGAGACAGACTTGGTCGAATACACTTTGCACAAAGTCCAAACCTCGAACGTTGGCAATGTCGAACACTGACAATGTGGAAGTAGAACTCTCACCCCCATCTCGAACCATGTTAGCACTTGTTCCAAAATCACATTTGATTTGTAATTTGACATTACCGGGTTTCAACACCATCAGTTTTCGCAGTCGAGGGTTGAAGATAAGACCATTCAACAGATTAAATCTCGACAACATGATACTAAACCTATAAAAATACTTATGTAAACATTTCCAGGCAAAAATATTAAATATTCTAGATTTTGTTGTATATTTTGGAGGCATACATATATACCCTATTGTTTCTTTGTGAATTGCTTATCCAGTCTCTCTTCCCAATCTTTCTAACCTCCTCTGATTGATTCTTACAATTATACAAATTTTTATATGATCTATTAATTACTCATTTTTAACAGCAGCTTCTGTTCTAGGTTCTCCTAAAAACTCTACCAGTGTTGGTTTTTTGTTTAGGACCTCCCTATTGTAAGATATTGTTTTTTAGGGCAGAATTCATAATCATCACACGAGTGCACTGTGCATTTGCTCGGGCTGTGCCTAAGCACAGCTAAGACAGAATTCACAGACTCTAGCTGCAATTATTTCAATGAGGCAGTAATGAGATGTAAATGAGGAATGTGTGAGAAAGCTGTAACTATCTTATGGAAATGAGGAAACTGCTCAATCTCAATTTTTTTTGCTCTCTCTCTCACACACACACACACACACACACACACACACACACACACACACACATCTGCTTTGATACATACGAGCATGCATACACTCACACACGCAGACAGAAACAAACACACACACTATTTTTTATGTTTCTTTTACACTTACTAAAGAGCAAAAGCACCGCTTGGTGAGTGCAAAATAATGGCTCGATTGATCTCACTCTCACTTTTATGCATGCATGCACACTCACACACACACGCACACACACACACACACACACACACACACACACACACACACACACACACACACACACACTCACTTTTCTATTATTTTTTATTTTATTTTATTTTTTTAAATTACACACTCGCTAAACAGCAAAAGCATAGCTCAGTGAGAATAAAATAATTGCGGCCATTTGCTTCATTACTGTCCGAACTTCACGGCACCTTAATATGTGCTGTGAGGCATCAGACTCATTTTACAACAGGCATTACCTGTAGAGTAACACTCTACTGAGGAACGCTCATTCTCTAGTCAGGGTGCCAGTGTACAGATTCGCCCAGTCTCTAAAACAAATCCAACTAATGCACTCAGATAAAAAATGAATCTAAGAACAAAACTAAAAATACTGTTCAAACCGTCAGACCCGTTTTATAAAGCAAAATATTTTATGCATACAAAATAAACAAGATACCACCTTTTTATTTGAAACCATATAGAAACGTTGTTAAGTAAGAAAACTGGAGAGCAGGAAGAAGAGTTAGACAGATCGGGTCATATTTGCATCAGCATTTGATTCCTCAGGCTTTGCTCTCAGGATCAAACCTGGGCAGGTTGGCATAACTAAATCTTGCAAGACTCGCTCACTTGCATTACCCCTAGAGTATTAGGTAGAGGTGTCTGTGTGTATGGAAGGTAAGTTAGTGTAGGGGTGATACAGAGGGTAAGGAGGATAATAAAGGCAGGTAAGTTACAAATTAATTTGGTTAGGAAAGAGACGGCGAGTGAACATTTAACTACTTGGAAGTACAAGGGAAAAGGCCACCGACTCTAGTTAACTGGGAAGCAAGGAAAGGATAAATTGGAAAGGATTCCTGGTACTATCAGATGGTTTAAAAACCGTAAAAGTTCTCACAGTGCAATAATTAGGCTCTCACCTGTTATAACAAAGATAAGAAAATATGCAGAACTAGACACTCTTGTCACCCATGTAACAAAAGTTATCATTAGTTATTTTATCTCTGATTGAGTATGTATGGTTTAAAATGATGAAACAATTGCTCACAGGGTCTTGTGTATCTGTTAAACTTCCCACTCCTTGACTACATCACTCATATATGACGGCACAAGGACATAAAGGATCATTCAAACTCTACTCAAGAAATTGACATTTAGTAAAAACACAATCCACACAAATGAAATAAGTGTTTTTGCATGGGGGACAATCTTTCTTGAACCTCTCTCCCTTCACTGCAGTCCCTGCAAAGTAGAACACTAACAATAACTTAAAGAGGGCAACATGACAGAAGTGCATTTTAAAAGTGATTGGTGCACAAAAACTGAAACTCATTCTAAGGCTATAAAATCATAAGCATTTTTACAAGGGCACCCTGCTACTCCCCCCACTAGTATGGGGAGTTTGCACTGCACATACACCTGCTACTTAAATATACTAACTGCTGAACCTCGGAGTAAGCAGAATTCTCAGAACCTGCAAGTAGAGTTGAGTGTGGGATAAACTAGTTTCTAACAGAATTATGTGGGAATACAAAAGAAAGGCTGTAACAGAATACAAGTAAGACTATGAGATACATTACAGAAAGGGTAGATATGTTGTTTGTTGGGGATGAAAGATAAACTTATAAGGTGTCTTGCTTGAACCAAGAGAATAATGTTAACACAGCTGTATACTACACAAAGGCACACATTAAGAGTAAAACACACTGATGTGTTACTAAAATAAAAGAAGTAAGATACAGAAAGCAGTAGGGAAGGAGTGTATTAGAAAAAGTACATAACATTTAGATAAGGTTGGCATAACAATCTTAAAATACACTATTACCTTGCATTTAAAGTATAAACATTGTCTTTAGCTTCTTACACTATAACCATATGATACAGCCACATTTCCTTACCAGTAACTATTTACTGACAGTGGCAATTTCCAGTATGTATTTAACAGCACCTGTAATGTTTCTTAATTAAAATAGTTATTCTCTCTCTATTGTAAGCTTGGCCACTGGGGTGCTTCATCAGACACTCAAGATACTATTTATATGATCACAGGGAACGTGGATCAATCATTATTTCTAAGACTACAATGCTTACAGAACAGTGATTATTTATTTGACCATCCAGACATAGATCAATGAGCTTGGCTGGTTCATTGCGGGTGTATTTCATGGATTGTAGTGGTACCATCATTCTTGTAGTCCAAAAGTGTTGCTTGATTTTACTCATTCTTTCATCTCTGTGTCAGTTTTATAACATGATTTTTTCACATGCCAACCTGTCAGACAGATGTGGGGCAAACGCAGTAACCATTACATCTAATGTAATAATTCTGACTTTGTGTAATGCTTATGGTCAAATTTACATTCTTATCTATTCTGAAGTAATATACTAACTGGGTATTAAGTTTTTTACAAGGTGAGGTAAACACTGGTAGTATCTCACTCCGTCTTAAATAGAAAGTATCACATCACATGAAATTCATTCTCTGGCCTAGGAGCCTTTAAAACAAACAACATCGTGTTTTGTGTCTTATGTAGCCCACTTTTGTCAGTTACATGGTCACTATATGAGATGCATATCTCTGAAGTGTATCTTATTATGAGAGGAACATTACTTATTTGGGGTCTTAAAAAGTTCATGTTCCTCAAAGTTCCACACTGAAAGGGTCTGTTATACATTCAGTGTTAGAAATTTTTTAACTGATATCCATGGTAAATAGAACTGTATCATATAATTTCATTAAAAGAATTATTCTATAATTAAAAATATCACATTTTAATCATCCTATGAGCTTACTAGTTGAATTTGTTAGTAAGCTGTTAGTAAGTGTTCCACATTATGAGAGATAGTGTTTCCTCATTTGGGAGATGGAAGGTTGAGAGCTATGACGAAATGTCATCTGTGAAATATTTCTTCTAGTCTGTCTACAACTCCTTTTAAGTTGTCCAATTGATACTCATCATCTTCCATCGTCAGCAGGATATCATGTAAGTAATATTGTATTAACAACTCCTTGTAGCACCTTTTAAATGTAAGGCACAGAAATCACTCCATGAAATTTAGTCTGGTACACAAGAACAATTCTTTATGTATAGAAAAGGGCCAAATGGGATTCACACAAGTACAATTTTTTTAGAACACTAACGAAAAGCAATACAGCTCCCATGCAAAGCTAGGAACACAGAGCCTGTCATACTGCACATCTTAGGATGTGCTACTGTTTGTGAACTAAGCCTACTGTTGCCGCTACTAATTACAAAGTCTAATATGCAGTGGACCTTATTAGGTTATACAGTTCTGACCAAAGCATTCCTTGTTTTGCCTCCGTGAAGTGTGGACAGAGCTGCTCTTGCTCTGTACTATTGTTGTCCTTGTTTCTTGTGCCCTGACACACATTCCTGCGTTAAGACGTACCCCACCTTGTGTTGCCTCCATGAAGTGTGGACAGAGCTGCTCTTGCTCTGCACTACTGTTGTCCTTGTTTCTTGTGCCCTGACATACATTCCTGCACTAAGACTTACCCCATCTGGGGAAGTGAGGATACCAAACACCTTCTGAGAGCTCATGTTGCTGTGTAACTTTATCATAAGGTGTGGTAACATCCTAATATCCATGGTGCTACAGCACGTGGGCCCCTGGAATGCTGCTCACGGTCACTCTGTCACCCTCATACTTCTAGCACTATGTAACTGATATAACTGTATGGCATGCAGGCAGAGGAGTATCCCTACCATTGCCTCTTTACCCTTATGTCCCTGCATATACCCTGTTGAAGAGAACACAGACATTTATTCCAAGTGTCATTTAGTTTACAATCTTCATGTAGGCACTCCATCATGAACATTACTATGCATGCTGCCACGTCTCTCATACAACCTGCAAGACTGTTATACTCATTATACCCCTGACGCAACCACCATACATACATACATACATACAAATATTTCAAGCACAGGCATTAATGCTCTTCTAGCTTGCCAGCATACCAAAACACTTGTTCCCATAATAAGTGTCCAGACTGTTATTAAAAATATCTAAACTAGTACTTGCTTTAATGTAATTTTGTAGTCTGTTCCATGCATCAGCTGCTCTCTCACAGAACCAGTTAGTACACTTCTCATTCCTACAGAATCTTCTACATAGGTTGTCTGATGAGTCTCTACTTCTCTATAACCCCAAACATTCCCAGAGGTAGCTGTATCTAAATGCCATATATATATATATATATATATATATATATATATATATATATATATATATACCTGAAAAAGGTCTTCTATTAAATATCTACATGAGATACTGTACAAGTTCAGATATTTTAGTCTTTTATAACTTAAATTTTTAAATTCATGGATGTCCTTGGTATATTTCCGCTGTACTCTTTCCAATTTACTCATGCTTGTTTTCTTATAAGGTTTCCATATTGATACTCCATGCTCACGTTTGGGTCTAATGCTCATAGGTACACAGTAAGTACTAGGCAAGCTCCCCTTGTGAGCCATTTTAAGCCTAGCCAAAAAGTCAGAATCAAACCCTGTACCTTCTATCTGTGAGGTTAACCATTATTCCAACTCAACAAACAATGACTTGATCACTTCTGATTTCCTAGAACTTATAAATCTTTTTATACAACCTATAGTTTTATAATTATCATTAACCAATTGGTTGATATGATTAGAAAAAAAACAAAGCTGGATTTACCTGTATACCCAGGTCCTTAAATGAATTTACATTTTGAATCAATGTGTGCTATATTAAATATTAACCTTTCAATTTATGTTTCTCAAATCTCATATGCTTAGTTTTTCATGTATTTATCAGCATATTATTTCTGTGTCCAAATGGTCAATTTAGTCAAGTTCTTTTGCAAACATGCCCTATCTGTAACACATGTCAGCAGTTTACCTAATTTCAAGTTATCTGCATACAGACGGTAGAACACCTCAGATAAAAACGATAACTCTAAAAGATACAATCTAAGTATGGGCCTAGGACAGATCCCTGTGGGACACTGTGACTGTAACCAAGAATTTCACCTGTCCAATTGCTGTCTGATACTTGCTGTGTCCCATCTGTAAGCTATGCAGCTGTCCATCTTATCAAGAGTACATCAATATCTAGTTGCTCTAATTTATTGATCAGAGTTTTGTGTATGATCCTATCAAATACTGAAGTTAAAACTATATAAATTACATCGCAGTACAAATTTTCATTCATGGCTGTTATTATACTGTTATAGATTATCATGTTACAAGTGGCAATAGATTTATTTTCAACATATGAATGCTGATATGTGGTTTTAAGTCCCAAACTTTCCAATTCTGACAATAACTCATCCAGTATTACCTTCCCCATTAATTTTTCCACAACACGAAAATAGACTTATCGGTCTGTATGACTTTGGGTATGTCTCACTCCTCTTTCCCTTAAAGATGGGTTTAACAAGCGCATGTCACCAATCTTGAGGAATTTCCCATACCTAGTAAATAATAGATATAATGGTACTGCAAGTTCTTGCTGAAATGTTATCAGGTCATTGTTACTAATTCCTCTCTGTGCTTTGTTTGGATCCAGTTTGCATAGCACTTTTTCAATATAATCTAATTTGATATCTGTGTCTGAGGTTAGCTGAATGCCAGTATGACAACTTATGACCCCCCTTTGTGGAGCCAAACTGTTTTGCATAAGATTTTGTAAATATATCTATAATTTGCTGTGTCTGAGAATACATTTTATAGACTTTAAAGTAAAGTATTATTTATAGACTTATCTACTTTATAGACTTTAAAGTAAAGTATTATTTAAAGGTCCTCAGCACTAGCATGAATCTCCCTAGGCTTACCCAAACAAAAAATCCAAGCTTGTTTGCATATACTCCACTTAAACTAAAGAACACACTCTAAAACTAAGGCAAACAGCTATAAAATTTTAAAAACAAGCTCCCAAAGCATAGGAATTGAACCTGATGTTTGTTTAGACAAGATTACTCACCTGCAAGTTAATTATTCAGGAGTTACATCTTGAAACCTGGGCTCTAGTGGCTTTGTGTAAACCCCGCTCCACGAGCACTCGCTTCGCTCATGCTCGATCCGCTCCCCGCCCTGCCCCCTATTCCCACCCGCCCCCAGTACTCGTACTTTTATAACCTCAAACCACTCCCCTACTGTCCACTAACTTCCTGTACCTCACTACCGCCCTCTAAGATCAAACGGAATATGACACCACCCAGGAAGCTTATCATACTAACTCTTTTTCCCCTCCTACTTGTCCCTTACCTAGCTACCCTATATGAAACCTGGTCTTACATAGGCTTCCACCACCCAGGCTACCAAACCAACCCCTCCCCCATAATTAACAACAGAGGCCATGACTCAATTCCCTACTCACCCTCCTTGTTAGAACTCGAATGCTATGTAATTATCAAACCTACCAATATTAGGCCAAATGATAAACATTACTACAAACTTCTACTCAAAGCACTCAAATTCATTACCACTCTGAATCACAGACTAGCCACAGATGGTGATATCCACCCCAACCCTGGCCCTTCCCCTCCACTCAATTCTAATTCCACCCTATCCTCCCTCCACTTCTCAATCTAAACTCTAGACCCTTTAACTCTCTTCTGACCTGTCATCTAAACATCAGAAGTGTAAACAATAAGATTCACAACCTATATGCCCTTTTAGCTACTTGTTCCCCAGACCTACTATGTCTCACAGAAACCTGGCTTAAACCAAGTACGAAAGACACACAGATAATCCCACCAGGGTTTGATATACTAAGAGCAGACCGAATAACTTGTAAAGGTGGCGGTGTAGCCATACTCTACAAAAATACATTACAAATCTCCCTTGCCTCTCCACAACCCTCCTAACAAACAATGCCGAAATTCTACTTGTAAAACTTCAACCAAACAAACACAAAAGCATAAATATAGCATGTATTTACATCCCCCCAGGCAACAATAATAACAAAACCTTAGAGGACTTTCTCCACGGGTTAACTCAAACTCACCCCCAGGAATCCATAGTGTTAGGTGACTTCAACATCGATTGGAATTCCTTCTCATCTAGCTCCCCATCTAGCAGCATAAATCTACATGGCTTTTCTCAGCTCATATCCACTCCTACCAGACTAGGTAAACCCCAAAACAAAGACAGCATCCTGGACTGGATCCTTACTAATAAAGATCCTGACCAGTACTCAGCAGGTACTCACCCAGAGGACATGAGTGATCACTTACTCACCTATGTTATCAATTTCAAGAAAATCACCACCTTCTTACAACCATAAAAAAAATCAGGAACAATAATAAATTCAACGCCTCCATTTTTCAAACTGAACTTAAAGCCCACAACTGGACAATACTCAAGTCTCTTCCCCTTGAAGAGGCAGTTATCTACTTCAACACCACCTTCCTCAAGATTCTAGATTCCCATGCTTCAATACGGTCCATTAGAACTAAAACCAAAACCGCACCATGGCTCTCTAAGGAAACAAAATCCAAAATCCTATCTAGAAACAAGATGTGGGTCACATGGCGTACCTCTAAAGACCCACACTCCCACCAAACCTTCCGGCAACTTAGAAATTAAGCTAAAAGAATGATCTTAAATGATAAAAAAACTTCTTCCTCCACCTCCAACACAAACACCTTAATAATCCACAAAAATTCTGGGCAGGCTTAAACAAGCTCCTGCACCCAGGCCAGGAAACCACCCCCACTCCAACAACTTGCAAACAACAGTGCCCTGTAAACATTGCTAACACATTCAATAGTTTCTTCACAGAAACTATACAATCCCTGGCCACACAATTCAAACAAACAACCAGCCCACTCCACTACCCATGCCAGCAGAATACTACAACTACATCAGATCATCTATTTAGTACCCATATCCTCTATAACATCTCTTCTTAAAAAACTAAAACCCACTATGCTAGCAGCTGACCTTCTCCCAGCTGAGTTTCTGCAAAAAGCAGCTGAGGCCATTTCCTATCCCATCTCCATAATCATAAACCTTACCTTGTCAGAAGCCTTCATCCCCTCCATATGGAAAATGTCCCACATTATTCCTCTCCATAAAGGTGGTAGCTCACTAGAGCTAACCAACTACAGACCTATAGCTATACTCTCACCCCTGGCCAAAATTATGGAAAAGTGTGTCCACAAACAACTGATGGAACACCAAATACAAAAAACCAAACCAGTGAAAAAACGGAAAAGTATCTGCACCAAATACAAAAAGAAGCTAGAAGAGTAGTAGTATAATGGAAAATTTTACTGCGTTTTTGTCTGTTTTACTAAATAAACTCAAAATATTTCAAATACAAAAAACCAAACCAGTGAAAAAACGGAAAACTGATGGAACACCTCACCAAAAATAAAATTTTAGCCAACTCCAACATGGCTTCAGGCCAAATCACAGTATCACATAAGCCCTACTATCCTTTTCTAATACCATCAATAACTTCAGAAACAATAATAAACTATCATCTGTTCTTTTCTTAGACCTCTCCAAAGCCTTTGATATGGTGAACCACATTCAACTACTCCATACATTAAAAAAACTATCACTCAGCAATTCCACGCTGAAATTGTTCCAATCCTACCTGTCCAATAGGCAACAGGCTGTTCTATGGCAGGTCAAATTATCCACATGTCTACCTGTTACACTTGGGAGTTCCCCAAGGATCTATTCTTGGCCCTCTTCTCTTCACCATCTTTGTTAATGACCTGCCCACAATCACCCCCCATGCCACATGCATTCAATATGCAGATGATTCGACTATCATCAGCACTGCCTCCAACCTGGCAGACCTCACTGCTTCAACCCAAGACACCTTCAACCTAATAGAAAAATGGTTCTCAAGTCGTCAACTAGTTCTCAACCCCAACAAAACAAAACTACTTACTTTCTCACCCACTAACAAGACTCTTCCCCCCACCTTCTCTATTACATCCTCCAATGGAATCACTATATCACCAGAAGCTCACACAAAGCTATTAGGTGTTACCATTGATAACTCCCTTAAATTTGATACCAATTTCAATCTAACCATCAAAACCGTCAATAAACAGCTTGGCTCTCTCTATAAAGTAAAACACTTTCTCACTCCTCACGCTAAAATTACAATTGCCAGCACACACCTACTATCAACTCTTTTCTATGCTTCCCCCCTTTTTACAAACCTAAACAAGACAACCCTTAACAGACTTGCTTCTTGTTACAATCACATAGCTAGATTTGCCACAAATTCCACCTTTAGAACGCACCACTGCACTAACTTGAAGCAACTAGGATGGTTAGAGTTTTCCAGCCAACTCCATTTCAACCAACTCAAAACGGCTCACCAGATACTGTATCACCCAGAAAAAACACCAGCTCTGAAAAACATCATTCACCCCTATATTAACCTGCAATCTTTACGCTCCTCCAATAAGATCTTAGCTCAAACTACCAAAGCCAATAATTCTGCTGGGGATTCTCTATTCTCAAACTTTGTAGGTAAAATGTGGAACTCCCTACCGACCATGCTCACACCTCAGAACCTTCACTCCTACAATTCAAAAAAAAGCTTAAACCCCATCTCAATACTCTCTGGCAATGTCCCTGTTCCAAACCTGATTAACCACTATCATTTACCCTTCTCTTACCTCACTATCCTTAACCGCTTTTTAACAAGGCGCCTCGCCTTTGTAACTGACCTATGTGTTTTTTTTATCTGCTGCTGTTATTTTTTTCCCAAGATGTGATGTATCTTTATATTGTATTTAGAACTCAACTATCTTCCTTTTTTGCATTAACAATGTTCATATGTCTGTTATATAGCTGGAACTTTTCTCCCCGGGCCTCCGTTGAAAATGGACATGCATCCAGTCGGACTCTCCCGGTTAACAAATGTAAAATAAAATAAATAAAATAAATAAATAAAATTTTACAATCTATACGCAGTTTATCAATTTGCATGTCTTTATTCCTTCTACATCTTACGTATTTATAAAATGGTTTCCTATTAAGCTCAATATCTTTATATACATTTTCTTCAAAATTTTCTTTACCTTGTCTCACACTATGCTTACTTTGTTTGTTCAGCTTGTTTATTTCAGTTTTCAAAGTTGTAGTTCAACCTATTTTCCATTTATTTTTTTTGTCTCTGACCTTAATCAAGTATCTCATTCTTATGAAAATATATCCTCCTGATGTTGTGTGTCTAGATTCTGATGTAAAACATGTTTTTTTTTTTTTTGCATTCAATTTCTCTTTCAAAACATTTCACATTCCTTCTGGGATTTTTCCACTGAACGCATTATTCCATTTAGTTTTACACAGTGACTGTTTTGATTCCATATAATCTGTTATCCTTCTTCTGTGCATTGGTTTAGATTTCCTTTATAACCCCATGATCCCTGCCAAACCTTGACATGAAATAACAGTAATTTATATTATGATTTATATTTTGTTCCCTGATATTTATTTATTTTTATGATCTGAAGCAATTGTTGTTCCTGAACATACACTGTGAATAATTTCCTTACTACTGCTGTTGAATTGATATTACTGCAATCTGTTCTGTTAAATTTAAGTCCCCAGGCACTATTATTCTTCCTCCTGTGTTTCATGCAAGGAATGTATGAATTCCTCCAAGTCATCAGCACTTGACTTTGGTGGTCAATTTGTATATGTTTCAGGGTTGTCTTTATTGTCACAGTTAAAAAATATATAGTATTGGTGTTATCATTGAACATATAGCAATCATAGGTCTCACAACTATCTTTAATCCCTATCATAACATCTCCACCTGATTTTTTGTTAGAACGCCTGTTACAGTAAAAACATTTATACCCTGACAGAACATGTTTCCAGACATTGTTCTCTAACCATGTTTCACAAACAATAACAGCATTAATGCTCCTAACATTAACAACCATCAAAGATGCATCAGATGTTATGTGTGAACTGTTAAATGTTTGACCTGGCAAAAATCCTGCCTTGCATTTATCAAATATTGCAAAATATCTGCTGCAAAAATTCTCTTCCCTGAAGGTGATGCACGCTACCCTGTCTGAACACCTGTGCCTAAAATTAGGCTGGGATGCTATACACATTTCCACTTTTTAAAATGGGACCATGATGATGTTAGCTCAGTATGCCATACAGCATCTTCTCTGCACAATGACCCTATACTGAGAGCTGAGAGCTGCGAGATCCAATCAATGAATCATGTGCCAGCTCAAATCACAGAGTAGATTGTCTCCACACTGCCTCAGGTATGCAGTCTGGAAGTTGTATTTTAATCCAGTTATTTGTCTGCTTGATGCGTACTACATAGCCTAAGATGCACAAATTCATGTAAGCCCCATTGTCTATGTTTGGTTCCATTCTGACAGACTTTGTTTCACTTCCTGCATTCTCCATTTTGTTTAGTGATTCGTGTTTGCCATACTGCATCTAATACTAGCCTTTCCTTTCTTCCTATTACTTTTCATTTGTAGATTTTATTTTTCATTAGAAAATGTAACTCCTTAATTAACTAATACTTAAAGTAACATGTCTAATCAGGTGATGAACTACAAGCTACAGCTTAATGCAGCTCAAATTGTGTAGTAGTACATTGCTCTGACTATAGTGTAACGGGTCCTGGGTTCGAGACCTGCCAGAGCTGTCTACAAGCAATCAGGATTCACACATCAACTTGATAAACATATAGTATAAAACTCCACTGAAGTATTGTTAACAATGCTTACCATGTTAGGTATATCTCTGTGATAATTTACTTTTTTCTTTCTTTCTTTCTCTAACTACTATTGTTGATAACCAAATGTTTTGAAAACACATATGTTATGCATGTCATGCTCTGTTTTATTAATATTCTGTTACTATGTTTTTATGTTAAGAATTTGATTAGAGCTTTTTTCCCCAGGCCTCTGTTGAAAATGGATTCTGTCCCAGTCAGACCATCCTGATAAATAAATGTAAAATAAATAAAATACATTCAAAGCTACATTCAAAATATCATTGTTAAAAGTCATCATCAATGAACTAAATGATATAAATAAAAAATATTGAAGTTACATTTAAAAAAAAATTAAATAAAATACAAACATAGCCTACAACTTGTTTGATCTAAGCTTAAGGATACTGCCACTGGATACCACCCCATTCAAACCAGGATAACTAAGTGCTCAATAGAATTTGTCACATTAACTCAAAATACTTAACTAAATCATTCCAGGGACCTCTTCTTGGATTTCTAGCCACCTTACTTAAGCCAGAAAAAAAAAAATAGCATCCATGTGTTTTGTCAATATGTTTAAAAGTGCAATGGGAAATATCATAAAAACGTTCAAATATGTGCCCCTTAAACTTTCTCACCATTTTCACAACATAAAAAGATGGACAGCACTGACACAAGCCAAGTAAATAATTATTTTTATATTATAATTATAATAATGTTTAACCTTAATAACAATGTTATTCACCTTCATCGAGTCCCTGGCCACCAAGTGTCGGCATTGTGAACAACTGTCGCACTTACAGGTACCTCTTCTTTCATTAGGGGCTTGCACATTAAAGCACTCCTCTTACTCTAAAAATGTTTAATAATTCTTCCTCTCCTATACACTACCTGGGTTTTTAAACCGAAAGAATTACTAATGTCATCATTTTTGGTGAAAATCACCCAAATCTTCTCAATAATGCCTCTAATACTCTCAGTATAAGTACTGTAGCCAAAAATGAATGACCAAGTAAAATCCTTATTACGTACTCTGTCATTATTTGAGGATATGGTCTTTTCTTCCATTAACAATGGTCTACAGAAGCCCCTCTCCCTTTTTCACCACTTCATGGTATACATCCATAACTAAATTGCTTGGATAACCCCTAGGGGTAAACATCTCTAACAATTTACTACATTCCCCAAAATAAATGGCATTCCGAGACCATCCTTGACAAATGTACCAATTGCCCCTTCACAATCGCTTTTTTCTGATGAATCTATGATAACGCGTATAGTGTAATAAAGCATTAGACTATGCGTTTCCCATACATGTCAGATACTAAACCCCACATTCCCATGCTTTAAAATCTCAACATCCAAGCAGTTAATTCTCTCACTGCATATATTATGAGTAAATTATAAAAGTGAAGCTGTAGAATTAATATAATTCATAAGTAGTTCCAATCTTCTGTAAATATCCTTTCACATAATAAAAATATCATCCAAAAAATGAGTATACAGCAACCAAGACTGTTTAAACTCACTGTCCAAAATGGATTTTTTTCTCCCACTGCACCATAATAATGTTAGCAAACAAGGAGGCACAATCTGCCCTCATTGTTACTCCTTTTTGCTGTAAATAATATTGTCCTTCAAAGTAAATATAATTATTTTCAAAACTAACTCATCAAGGTGGTAAGAATATTAATTTATTTGTGAGCTAAAGTGGTAGATTCCACCAAAAATTCATTAAACCAAGTCGACCCCTTCTTGTGGGGAATAACACTAAATAAATCCATCATATCAACAGTAGCAAATATTACATTTTTATCATACAATACTCCCTTCAGTTTGCTCAAAAAAATCCCAACAATCTTTAACTAAATGAGTGAAAAACTTTAAGATTTCTTTCAATTTAATGTTAATGTGCTTCACCAAGGGGTGTGTCCTATAACTACCTGCATTAACTACAGGCCTTTGTGGGAGGGGGTCTTCTAAACATTTGAAAATATTTGGTATTCCAAAAATACATGGCACTACTAGAAATGATAAAAACATACATATATTTAGCAGTTTGTCCTCGAGTAAAAAAAATTGCTCACAATAAAATTAATTTTAGAACAGGAAATGTTAACATTATTAATACAAACTTCCTCATAAGTATCACTGATCAATAAAACATTCATTTTGTTAACAATCATTTAATGATTATGTTAACAAAATTAGTGTTTCTAGTAGCCACATATCACATGAAAAGCATTCAATCAAATCCTTGTTCACTTGTTGCGTCTTTCGGCTTTTCCCGGTTAGGGGTCGCCACAGCAGAACTCCAGTCCGCTAATGATTGGCAGCAGATTTTTACGTGCCGAGTTGCCAGCTCTGACGCACAACCTTCAACGAAGGTACGCCCATTCATGCACATCTCCACACAGAAGACGCTCTAGCTAAGAATCGAACGGGACAACGTCTTACTGTGAGGCGACAACGCTACCGCAGCACCACCACCGCAGTCAAATCCTTAATGTACAAAAATTGCTGATTTGTATTTCTACAACACAGAAAGTATATTTTCCATTGCGGTATAGTCTCACTTTGTTTCAAGCAATTACAATTCAGTCAAAATACCTACACTCAAAAGTGTATTCACAAATAAAGAAAATTTGAGCTCCTATTGAAATGTTAAGAATCACATCGCCAAGTCTGAAAATACTACCCCCTGAAAATACAGAAATGAGAACATCAAATATAGCTCTTCTCCTTTAAACTTTTTTATTGCAGTGCAACAATTCCCCCCCCCCCCCCAGCACTCTCTCACACTTATGCATACCATCTCAGAGACTGCCATACCCCCAGAGAAAAGGGAATATTCTTTGAAATTCCAATCTCAGACTAAGTATATTTAAGTCCATATTTTCAGTCATTAGGTCTTCAAACTTTGGAACTCAGCAATCCAAGTTCTGGCGTTTTAAACTATTAGTGCAAATTGTTTTCCTTTTTATATGGCTTTTAAAGTTCAGCTCTGCTTAAAAGCATTGACTACACCTTTTGATCGTTTGAATACAGCCCTTTGTTTAAAAGTTCTGTCCTTTTTATTTAAAGAGCAAGTCACTCAAAATGCTTCTTTACTGTGCTCATCGACAACGGAAGTAGACACCCAGCATTAACAGATTGTTATGATTATGACTTCAGGCAACATAAATTGCTCTTTAACATTCCAATGTGAGCCCTTAGCCAAGATATATTGTTGAACAATTAAAGGCCTATATTAGGCAATTCAATGGCATGCAATGTTGGTAATTGAAGCCAAAGGCCCACACAACTATGAAATAACTGAAGGCCTGGTAACAATATTATACAAAAGGATAAGAAGCCTTAATCAGAAGGTTAGTTAGTTCAAGAATACTATACAAGTGAAGTCTAGATCTAAAGGTAAAATAAATGATAAAAGGATGTACAAAGTATTAGAGATGTGAATACCAAAATTTCATCAATGAATGGTTTCAAAAATAAAACATTAGAAAATCTGTATAGACTCTATTCTATGTAAAATATGTTCTGTAAGAGCAACATTTAGGAAATCAGACACTGACAAACTTATCTAATAAAGTACCCAATGGGTGTTCTGGGAAATCAGTCTGTTACATATAATGTAAAGAAAATGTTAAAAGGAGAAAATAAATTAAGTATACTATGACCCCATAACATTTTATATTGTATTGATGGTCTTTATTTCATATGAATATAATCTAATTAGCAAAGAAATATGTAACTGATAACGTGTATTCCACAATGTCTGTTGATCTATACTACTGAATGACCGTTTAAAAATGTTTGCAATCTGTTGGAGCCTTTTTCCCCAGGTTGCCACTGAAAAGGGGCTTATCTGTCCAGTGGGACATTCCCAGTAAACAAATGAAAATTAATAAATAATATATACACACATCTACAATGACAAATAGTGTGTGTGTGTGTGTGTGTGCGTGTGTGTGTGTGTGTGTGTGTGTGTGTGCGTGTGCATGTGTGCCTATATACACACATACATATATATGTTTAATATATATGGTTTCACTTTTAAAGCTCAAAATTTCATATCATCGAACCTCTGATTATCGAAGACCACAGGATTGAAGGTTTGAAATATCGAACCTTGTCAATGGACAGTGCGGAACGGGAACTTTACCATTCTTGTCACCGTAGTGGGTTTACTATCAAATGACTGAATCCCAAAAAGACTGAAAATTCTAAATACTGAATGATGGAATTTGCCCCTTCTCCACTGTTGTGCGATCTTGGAGTTGGTATATATATTTAGCAGGGGGGGCAGGGGGGCTTGCCCCCTTGCATTAAAAATGTATTCAATATTTTGAATTTTCAGTCTTTTTGGGATTCAGTCTTTTGATTTTCAATCATTTGATAGTAAACCACTATAGTGTGATCTCAGAGTTGGTATATTTAAGTACAGGGGGTGTGGGGGTGCAGGGAAGCCTGCCCACCTTTTATTTTATTTATTTTACATTTGTTGATCGAGCTAGTCCAACTGGATACATGTCCATTTTCAGTAGAGGCCTGGGGGAAAAGCTCCACATTTACATTATTTACAGTAAGAGAGATTTTACAAAAAACTGAGGTACATTACAGTTTTTTTACTTTACACTGAAATTTTACTCACAAATTTAGTTCATGTCTAGTATAGTTAGTCATAGCGATGAAATCACAAGTAAAAATGTTTCAGCTGTACAGATGCATACTCTTTTTAGGTAACAGAAAAGTATCTAGCACATGCAGATAAGATGAGTAACACCCACTGGTAAGTGAGGTAGTTAGGGTAAGCACAGGGGCATATCCATTGTGCTTTAAGGTATGGTTTCAGTTTGCTTTTAAATAGGGTGATTGAGGTAAGGGAGGCTAGATCACTGGGGAGGGAGTTCCAGGTTTTGCCAATAGTATTAGAGAAGAGAGAGTCACCAGCCAAATTGTTAGTTTTACATACTTGCACAAGTTGTTTATTAGATGAGCTTAAGGTCTTTAGGTTGCTATAGGGGTAATAAGATTTGTCAGTATTGGTGGGTTAGTTGGTTGATACAGGATCTTGTGGGCAACTGTTAGTTGGTTAAATGTTAAAAGATCTGGCAGCTCTAACCATCCTAGCTGTTTAAGATTGTGACAATGATGGGTTCTGTAGGAAGACCCAGTTGCAAATCTGGCAATGTTATTGTAGGAGATGGCGAGCTTGTTCAAGTTGCTTTTACATAGTTTAGTATATATAGGGGAGGCATATAGTAGGGTAGAGATTAAGTAGGTATGGGCAACAGTGGACCTGGCTAGTGGGGTTAGAAAGGGTTTGATCCTATAGAGGGAACCTAGTTTCTTGTTGACTGTTTTTATAGTACTGTTTATATGGAAATCAAAGGTAAGGTTGTTATCTATTAGTACCCCAAGTAGTTTTGTAGTGGGATCCAGAGAGATAATAGTACCATTACTTGATGTAACAGTAAAATTAAGTGGGGAGGATCTACCGGTGGGAGTAAATAGAAGTTTTGTCTTTTTGGGGTTCAAGATAAGACATCGGTGTAGAAGCCATTTCTCAACTGTATTAAACACATTTTGGGTTAGGGATTGAAGATCTGATGGAGAAGTGGCTGAGCATATTAATGTTGAATCATCTGCATATCAGATACAGGTAGCTTGAGGTATTACAGAATGTAGGTAATTTATAAATATAGAAAATAAGAGTGGTCCTAGTATGGAGCCTTGAGGGACACCGAGGGTAATCGGGAGGTTAGAAGATGTTATTCTCCCATAATACAGCCTATTACCTGCTGTTTAGGTAGGATTGGAACCATTGTATAGCCAATGTATCTAGTGACACGTTTTTGAGTATGTTAATGAGTAGTTGGTGGTTGACCATGTCGAATGCTTTTGACAAGTCAATAAAGAGGGTGGAGGATAGAAGCTTATTATTCCGATATTTATTAATGTGGTCAGAGAAGAATAAAAGAGCAGAGGTGGTGCTATGAAATGGTCTAAAATCATGTTGGCAGTTAGCTAATAAGTGGCTTTCTAATAGGAAGTTTAACAGCTGTTTGTGAATGCATTTCTCCATAATTTTTGCTAGTGGAGATAATATGGCTACAAGTCTATAGTTTGATAATTCATTGGAGTTACCACCTTTATGTAGGGGGATAATATATGAAATTTTCCAAATTGATGGAATGATTCCTTCAGAAATTGTTCTATTAATCAGGATGGATATGGGGTAGGCTATGGCTTTTGCAGCTTTTTGTAGGTATTCTGCAGGTAGTAGATCTGCCGAGAGGGTGGTTGGTTTAAGTTTTTGAATTAGGGTACAGATAAGGGATGTGGGAACACTTTGAAAGTGAAATGATTGAGGTGTATTAGAGTTTGAGGTGGTGGAAGATGAGGTGACAGGGGATAGCTGATTGGCAAGTGATTGGATGGTCTTGGCAAGTGATTGAATGGTCTCTGTGAAGAAAGTGTAGAAGGTGTTGGCTATTTGCTTGGGACTACTGTGATCAGAACCTGAAAGGGTGGGTGTGAGTGATCGACCTGGGTGTTGACGTTTAATGCCTGACCAGAATTTTTGAGGTTTGTTTTGGTGGGTTTGTTGGAGCTGAAAGTAAAAATTACTTTTGTCCAACTGTATGGCTTTTTTTGTTTCGTTTCTTAGCTGTCTAAACTTTAACTGATCTGCAGGGTCCTTAGTAGTGCACCAGTTTGCCCAGACTTTGTTTCCAAGGAAGATTTTTTGTTTAGTTGCTTTAAAAAAGCCATGGGGCTGGTTTAATTCTGATTCTTCTAATTGTAGTTGTTTTAGAGGAGACCAATCACATGCTTTAAGTTCTTTTTGAAAGGTATCAGGGTTGAAATCTTTGTTGGATCTTATTGTCCTATATGTGGTTGGGTTTGGAATGTCACTCATTTCTAATTAAGAAGATAAGAGAATGGTCACTTATGTCTTCAGGGAGGGTTCCTACTATGTAATTTTGGTGGTAACTATTTATGAGGATCCAATCAAGGGTTCTTTCCTTGTTATTAACTTTATTGGTCCTTGTGAGGGATGTAATGGTTTGTGTAAACCCGTACAGGTTTATATGGGCAGAAGGCTGTTCTGTGGTACATCTCTTCCAATTGATATTAAAGTCACCAAGTACTATGGTTTCCTGTGGGTAGTTTATGGAGAGACAACTAAGGATATTCTCTAGTGTGTTAGTGTTATTGCCTGGGGGAAGATAAATGCAGATGATATAGATAGATTTACATTTATTAAGCTGAATTTTGGAAATAAGGATTTCTGCATTACTGGCTAGGGTGGATTAGATTCTATGGAGGTTACTTGTAAACCAGATTTATATAGTATAGCTACTCCACCACCCTTTTTAGCTTTACGGTCCAGTCTGAAGATATTATATCCGGGAGGTATTATCTCATTGTCTGGTGTTGTTGCCTTGAGCCATGTTTCACTGAGACATAGGATGTTAAATGAATATACATCCATGAGAGCATGCAGGTGGGCAACCTTATTGTTAATGCTCTGAATATTAAGATGGGCTATTAGGAGAGAATTAGAGGATCTAGTAAGTAAATGTGAGTTAGCAGGAGTTGAAATGTGGGGCTCTATAGTTGTTGTAGGATTTGGGCCTGGATTTGGGTGGATATCACCATCTATTAAGGAGTAAACTTGTAGTCTCTGTACAGATTTTAGTAGTTTAAATATTAGGTTCTGGAGTTTCCTATCCCTTGAGTTATGACATTTAATGTGAGTCACTCTATGATATTTGGCTGGTAGGTAGTTTGATGTGCTGGGTATGTTATTATGGTTATGAGAGATTACAAGTGTGGGCGTGGAGGTTTGTCTTATGGGGTACTGGAACCCTAGGCAGTTAAGGTGTTCATAGAGTTTAAAAATATAAGGAATGGATAGAATAATTAGAAGTGAGAATAATGGTAGGAACATAAGCAATGGTGAGGTAGATGCCATAATGGAGTGTTATATACAGGTTATTAAGGAGGAAGAGTGCTGATTAAGTAGTTTGTTAAGGGGTCTGGTTATATACCTTTAAGAGGTCTATCATGTGGTTGGTTGTATGGATGTGGGAGTGGTCAGGGTATATAAATGTAGGAGTAGTCAGGGCAGGGCAGGGGAGCGGAGTGAGCCCACAGGGTGAACGAAGTGGGTACAGCCAGTGAAGGACTGACTCTGTTTAATCAGTGGAGTTCTGCCTGCCCAGGTAAGTGCATGGGAGATACTATGCAGGGCAGTTGAGTGATATACAGTAGAAAGTAGAAGGATAGTTTGGGACTGGAAGAGAGATAATTGTAGGAGAAATCTGTGTGCCTGAGAGTTGAATGTTAAGACAGTTGGGTGGATGATAAAGGAGATGGGCCTAGGAGGGGGATGCCACCTAGTGGCCAAAGGATGTATTGCAACCATGGCTACTTGTAGGGCTAGCTGGTCTAAAGGTAAAAAGGAGGTAAAAACAGCAGTAAAAATCAGAGGTTGTGAGAGGGGAAGGTATGGAAATTGGGAGAAGGGAATACTTTGGCTGCTGGCTGGCCTGACTAGGGAGTATAGTTTCAAAACCTGGACATGTTAAACATATAAAGTCTTTACACACTATAGCTGTAGTGAACGTACTTTCTTGTTTCCTTTAGGGATTGATACTCAGGGAGAGGTTTGGCTCTATTCCTTGGCTTGGGGAAGAGATAGCAATGTATGACAGGGCAGTTTCCCAAACCCTAGCACATGATTGGCAGGTTGGAGAGCTAGATGCAATAAAGGGAGAAAGAAAACAGGGTGGTGAAATAAACTATAGGTTAGACACACTTCCTTAAAAAACAACAGTTCCAGACAAATTACATATAATTCCATTGGCCAGGTAAAAACTAGTTACTTTTCTGCAAATTCTGATCAGGTAATTATAGAAAAAAGTAAAGTAGATTTAGTTACCCAGTTAAATATACTTAAGTAGGTTCAAATCAACTTTCATATTAACACAGTTATACAGTTACTAAAAAGATAGTATAAAAAACATAGCAATGCAGCATATATGCAGTCAAAATACAGAAATGTAATAAAGCAGTCTAAAATAGTTCAATATATAGCCACACAGCAATGGAAATTAAAGCAGCAGTCTTTGTATAAACGGACTTATTATGAAAGAAATTCAGGTGTTATACAATACATCAATGGACTAATACTGTGTATCAGATAAGTATGCCATCAAAATTCCACGCTTATGCAGTCGACATATCAGGAACGCCACTCTAGCAGACATATCCCTTTATTAAATGGAACAGCTTTTGTAGGATGTAGACCAGCAAATAACCAGTGTACATACAGGTTAAAAAGTTGCAGAAACGCTACACTACCTCGGTAGTCTACCGATTATAAGAATGAGCACCTCTCTATTTAATATCCAAGATGATAAGATTCAATTTATGCACTATTAATTAGCAGAAACGCTACTTTGATCTGGGGGTCTTAGTTTAAAACAACGTCCATCTTGCTTTTCTACACTTAACTATCTTTAGGTTAAACAACATCTATATGTTGCTTTCTAGTTAATGATTCCACATGTGCGCTCTACACTTATAGACAAGCTACTCTGAGCAGACGTTTTCTGTTAAGACCTAGTAAAGCCCGTTGTTTATTTTTTCTTTTGTATTATGCTGTTAAACAATCATTTAGGCAAAGTATGCAGCATGTGCGCTTTACACTACAGACACGCTACTCTGAACAGGCGTTTTCTGTTTAAACCTAGTAAAGCCCGTCTGTTTTATTTTGTTTATTTTCTGTTCTAGTTTGCAGTTAAACAATCCTTTAGACATGAAGAAGGCACATTCACAATAACGCTACCTTAATGCGGCGCTTTTTGTGAGAAATAGGACCATTAACGTCTCCTGCAAAAACCTGAATAAGAAGTATTCATGCTTTAGATTTTTTTTTTTTTTTTTTAGGTTCGATATTTCAAATCTTTGATCCTCTGGTCTTCGATAATTAGAGGTTTGATGATTTGAAATTGAGCTTTAGAAGTGAAACTGTATATAGATATATATATATATATATATATATATATATATATATATTATGCACACATACACATTTTTATATATATATATATATATATATATATATATATATATATATATATATATATATATATATATATATATATATTACACACACACACATATATATATATATATATATATATATATATATATATATATATATACAGTATAGAATTTATATATATATATATATATATAGATAGCTTTAGATATATATATATATATATATATATATATAGATAGATATATAGATATAGTTATATATAGATAGCCACACACACACACACACACACACACACACACACATATATATATGTATATAGGTGTTATGATTCATCACTGCATGCATTTTGTCCCAAGCTGAAATTTTGGTAATATTCATTGGTGGTATACCTGGTTGAATTTTGTAACAGATCAACCATTACATTAAGTCAGGATTTTCCCCCTTTCTGCTTGTGACTCTGGGATAAGTATATTTACATTACAGGCATATAGCGGTATAACCCCCCGCCCCACACACACACAAAAGTTGATTTTTCTTTCATTTTTTTTCCAACTAATTCTTTATTGTCTTTTAAAGAATACAGAACTTGAGTCAAAGCAAATTCACAATATAATATAACAAAGTTATACTTCAAGTCATACTTAACTACACTGAATATCCCCATTTCCTCTAACTCCTGCTTACACCCTTGATTTCTCTCTCTCATTATCCATAACTCCCACTTCCCTATTTATTACTATAGAATATGTAAGAATACTCTACACTCTACCTCTCATATGTTGAACTCTCTTTATGAAATAACTTTAGTAGAATTTTGAATTTATGTATAATCCCTTATAATCTGCCATCAGTTTTTAACACTTGCATTAATTGTAATTGTTGTGCATTGCATTTGTATTTGTCTACTGTGATTTTAATAATGTTTACGTATATCTAATACCTACTGTAATCTATGTGGTCTGGAGCTTTTCTCCCCAGGACTCCACTGAAAACGGGTTCATTTTGGCCCAATGGACTATCCTGGTAAACCAACTGCAAATAAATAAGTAACAGCTAAAACATAACTCTAACCAAACAACTTATATACACTATATACATTTAGTGCCATACTGAAAATCTCAAATGAAATAAGCTTATATAACCTAGCCAACCACAATTTGTGTACGACATACCAAACAGTTTGTCGTATGGAGAACAAAAAAGATACAGACAACAAAATTCCATAGAAATACAGTGTTCTGCCTAATTTACGCTGAAACTACTTCGAGGACGGCCTTCCAATATTGTAAAAGATATGGTCATTTATTAAGGTTGGCTGAATTCAACTTATATGCTACAATGTATTTGGACACCATTTGTCTGAAGTTTGACCAGGAGCACTGACTAACCAGTTCTGAGTGATGTATAATTTTAAAAATGAGAAGATGGTAATTAAGACATGAAGCTTAAACTTAGGAAGCTTTTCTTGGGTGATGTGCAGAAGTGCAAATTCCATTGAAAGAGTGGATTTTTGATAACCCATCCTGTCAAGCCAAGCACTCAGTGAACACCACAGTTTATATATACATTATAGCTCCAGTAAATGTGGAATAAATCCGCTTTCTGGGTCCAACAATGTGAACAATTGGGGGAAATTTTTGCATTGAATTTATTCATATTAACTGCAGTTAAATAGGCATTTTTGTAAATCATTAATTGGGTACAAGTGATTTTTTTTGTACGGAGTTAATTTCAAAGAAGCTCTAATGGCTTGAAGTTTCTGAGTATCAGTGAAATTAGCAATTTGTTTCATCCACTAGTCTGACATTATAATGGAAGACTGGAACCAGAGTTGGGAAATCAATTTATAAGAGTTTTGTTCACTTTTTTTTTTTTTTTTTTTTAAAGGAGTACCATCCGTAAGAGTTTACATGTATTTAGCTTATTTACCTGAATCTCCAGATCTCTTGTCAATGAAGATGTTAATTCTGTAACCTGTCTCAAAATTATAATGTAGCTCCTTGGACGGTTTAAGGCCATTCTAGCTTCTTCCAGAGACAAATTCCTAAAAGCATAAATGTCCCAAAGGACTTTGTCTCTAATAAGAGGGAACATGTTCAAGTTTAACATTTCACTATTCGATTTAATGTTGAGATTTAGATGCAGTGGCTAACAACCAGAATGTATTACATAAATCCAGGGAAACTAGTAATTTGTGTAGTCTTACGATAGAAGCTTTTAATGAAGTGTGGATTTTAAAAGTTATAAGGTTAGCTTTATTTAGGAATGGTAGGGCCTTCGGGTTTTCTTTCAATTTTGTTAATCGCAAATGCATGCATTTGTATTTACTTATTTTAGATTATTTAATTGGCAGTGATGGTAATCACTGATGAGTTAATATGACGTTTTGTGCTTCAAACAATTTCACTGGCGATTATCATTATACAATTACATCTGTATACAGATACAGAATATAGACAGATATACATACACAAATGTTTATGGACTGTATATGTAGGTTACTGGCAGTTGCTTGAATCTCCCAAACTCATATCATGATAGCTTGCACATAGCTTAGTTGCTCAACTAACGTTTGCTCCACACACATATGAACATGATCAAAATACACGTATACCTCTGAGTGTTGGTTTGTAGATCTTGCAGCCTCCTATAGAGAGAACGAGGCAGGTGTTACATTGCTAGTCAATGACTATTCTTTCCCTGAGGTGCAGAAACCTCAGATTGGGTGAAGGTGTTCCTGCAAAAACTGCTTATTTATTTTTGCCACATTTCTTAGTAGTCCAGCAAGTTTGAATACATTTTATTTTGAACCAGTATGTACTCAAGCTCATGCAAAAAGAGAACTGTTTGCTGAGTTTTACTTATCCAAACTCATTCAGTTGTTTTAAAGAAGCACAGAACATCACCTCACAATATACTCTTTCATAGCTTGTCTTTTATAACAGATAATTTGCTCGATTAAAGGGAAACTACGTCCTAACCACACTGTTTTCTTTTCACAAACTACTGAATTCCCTGGAGAATATTCCCCATACTTCCATACAATAAAACATCATGACTTGCCAAGTTTCTTCATCTCTGTGATGTTTCTATCCTGGTCTGAGTTCTCAGTGCACATCATATGGGGGATAAATTATATCTCTTGATACTTTGCTCAGGAATTTGTCTGCTTGCTCTGGTGTTTCTAACTTGGTCAGAGGCCTCAGTGCACATCCTATGGGGGATGAATTAATATTTTGCTCAGGAATGTGTCTGCTTGCTCCAAGTATTTTCTGTATCCTTTGAAAGTTTCTTGCAAAGGAAAACTCTCATATCACAGTACTTGTTACTCAGTTTAGATACTCCATACTCCCAGTGTCTTAAATGTTATTTATCATTTCATTCATTCCCTCCTGCAGGACTATGAACTTATTGACCCATCTGTAGTCTTAAGATGAAGAAACCTGATAACCACACACAGCAACTTCACTGATTAGCTGAGCTTTGCAAACCAAGAAATATGATACTCTGGCTGGCTCAGAGTAAGAAGATAAGAGCAGCACAAGACCTGAAACTCAGAAAATGTCACTTTTTACAGAGATCTCTGTTATCTCTTTACAATCCGGAAAAAAACATTGTACAAATAGTCACACTCGGACAATGATTTTAGTGCTTTCATCCACTTTTTAATACTGTGAACTTCATCAGAAACATCACATATAACCCTATCCCTTCCTTTTATAATAAATTACTATGAGCAGGAAATGACATCGTAAAATGCCAATTAATACTAATGATAATAAAAACAATAATCTACCTTATGAAATGAATATACATGTTAATAAAATAACTTCAATTATACATTTCTAACTTGTAAAATTTATCTATATATTAAAAAACATTTTAAATTTATAACTTCATTTAAACCAAGTGCTTTATCTGCACCCAACAATAATTGCCAAAATGCTTCCTTGCATTCAAGTACATTATTTAAATCACCAGCAAATAAAGCCTTGTCAACATTATCGAATACAAAAAATTCAAACTTTTTGAATTCTTGACATAAAAGGGCATGCCTAGCTAATGAATTGGTTTTATCTTTTTTCTTTATAGCCAAATTGTGTTCATATATTCTGCGTTTTAAACTTCTCTTTGTTTTGCCAATGTAATAACGTTTACATGATGTACAGGTAACTGTGTAAACTACATAATCACTGTTACAGTTGTAATAATTTTTGGCCCAAAATGTTTCTTTTAAGTAACCTATGATGACAAAGGAAGAATTACTTATGAACCTACATTGTTTGCAGTTTGTACAACTATAAGTACCCTTTTTATTGGTGCATGTACGATTGTTACTAGTGATCTTGTCCTTTCCAGATTCTAACATATATTTAATGTTAGTTACTTTTATATAAGTGAATCTTGGTGCCATTCCCAATGTTGCCACTAACTCCTTGTTTCCAAGAATTATTCTCCAATTATTCTCTATTATATATTTAATGTGCCACATTTCACTGTTAGTATGGGAAATGCTGTCCTACATTCACTTACTTCTCTTTTAAATGTACCTGTGTTATTATCATTCACTGGGCCAACCATCACATCTTTGGAATGCAAAATTGGTGTAGCTACCCCACTTCTTAATGCCATGGCTTTACCTTCTATCCTTTTTAACCAATCTAGATCATAACCTCTATTTAAAAAAAGTGACCTCAAAAATGAAACTTCCTTTTGAAAAACTTCCTTGTCAGAAGTTAATCTACTAAGTCTTATGATTTGTCCTTTTATAACTCCTTTTTTCATATGTGGGGGATGCAAACTATCTTTATGTAAATACTGGTTAGCAAAGAAAGACTTTCTGTAGATTCTACTTGTAAATTCTTTTTTCTCATAATCTATACCTAAATTCAAATCCAAAAAGTTATTTTTTTCTCCAAATCCACTGATCTTGAATTCCAAAAATTCAGCGGTCGAATTTAGATCCATAACAAAATCTACAAATTTCTGATAGTTCCCAGTCCATAAAAAAAATCATCTATATATCTATAGTAGATGTCTACCTTACTAAAACTAGAGTGTAACTTTAAAAATTTCGATTCCCAATTAGCCATCACTAAATTTGCAAAAGCGGGAGCTACCCTTGCCCCCATTGCAACTCCTGAAAGTTGCTTGTACAACACTTTTATGAAACTGAAAAAGTTATTATTTAAACTTCGTTGTCAGAAGTTAATCTACTAAGTGTTATGATTATATTGGGCGACTTCAACTACCCAAACATAGACTGGGAGCATTACTCTAGCTCCAACACCCTAGCCCAAAGGTTCCTAGAATTTATAAACTCAAATGCTATGGAACAACTTGTTACCACTCCCACAAGAAGGGAAAACATACTGGACCTGATCATCACCAACATGGGGACTCTATGCTCCAGACCAGAAGTGTATCCCTCACTGGTAAGATCAGACCATAAACTAATCTCACTGGATATTCACATCCCGACCCCACCCCCTGCCCAGAAAACCACAGTGAAAAACTTCTCTAAAGCAAATTTCACACTCCTCAAAACTGAGGTGGAATCCTTCAAAGCCCCCGGGCCTGTGGAAAATATGGCCCAGACTGCAGAATCCTTTATAAACGCATTCTATGAACACCTTCAGGAATGCATGGATCATGCGATCCCAAATAAAACCAAGACCCAATCCTCCAAAGGCAGACGTCCTCTGTCTGGTGGACCCCAGCCATAAACAAACTATACAATTGAAGGAGGAAGCTACTAAATGATAGAGCAAAATCCCAAAAAGGGAAGGCATCACTGATCAGTATTAGCAAAAAACTACGGGCACACATAAAATCGTCTAAGGCCAGCTTCGAAAGAAAAATTGCACAGGACACTAAGGATAATCACAAGGCTTTCTTTAGTTATGTTAGGAACCTGGGTGGTAATTCCCAGATATGCTCAGCATTAGTCCAAAATGACAAAAAAATACACCAAACCCACAGACATTGCCAACATCCTAGCTGACAGGTTCAGCGCAAACCCCCCCCCACCAAAAGGGCAAATATCTATCCCAGCAGAGTGCTGCCCCCGTGACATCTCAGATGCTCAGGTAAGAGCCGCCTTTCCAAAGCATAGTAAAGCCCGTCTGTTTTATTTTGTTTATTTTCTGTTCTAGTTTGCAGTTAAACAATCCTTTAGACATGAAGAAGGCACATTCACAATAACGCTACCTTAATGCGGCGCTTTTGTGAGAAATAGGACCATTAACGTCTCCTGCAAAAACCTGAATAAGAAGTATTCATGCTTTAGATTTTTTTTTTTTTTTTTTAGGTTCGATATTTCAAATCTTTGATCCTCTGGTCTTCGATAATTAGAGGTTTGATGATTTGAAATTGAGCTTTAGAAGTGAAACTGTATATAGATATATATATATATATATATATATATATATATATATATTATGCACACATACACACATTTTATATATATATATATATATATATATATATATATATATATATAAACACACACACACATATATATATATATATACAGTATAGAACTTATATATATATATTATATATATATATATATATATATATATAGCTTTAGATATATATATATATATATATAGATAGATAGATATATAGATATAGTTATATATAGATAGCCACACACACACACACACACATATATATATATGTATATAGGTGTTATGATTCATCACTGCATGCATTTTGTCCCAAGCTGAAATTTTGGTAATATTCATTGGTGGTATACCTGGTTGAATTTTGTAACAGATCAACCATTACATAAGTCAGGATTTTCCCCCTTTCTGCTTGTGACTCTGGGATAAGTATATTTACATTACAGGCATATAGCGGTATAACCCCCCCGCCCCACACACACACAAAAGTTGATTTTTCTTTCATTTTTTTTCCAATTAATTCTTTATTGTCTTTTAAAGCATACAGAACTTGAGTCAAAGCAAATTCACAATATAATATAACAAAGTTATACTTCAAGTCATACTTAACTACACTGAATATCCCCATTTCCTCCTACTCCTGCTTACACCCTTGATTTCTCTTTCTCATTATCCATAACTCCCACTTCCCTGTTTATTACTATAGAATATGTAAGAATACTCTACACTCTACCTCTCATATGTTGAACTCTATGAAATAACTTTAGTAGAATTTTGACTTTATGTATAATCCCTTATAATCTGCCATCAGTTTTTAACATTTACATTAATTGTAATTGTTGTGGATTGCATTTGTATTTGTCTACTGTGATTTTAATAATGTTTACGTATGTCTAATACCTATTGTAATCTATGTGGTCTGGAGCTTTTCTCCCCAGGACTCCATTGAAAACGGGTTCATTTTGGCTCAATGGACTATCCTGGTAAACCAACTGCAAATAAATAAATAAATAAATAAATAACAGCTAAAACATAACTCTAACCAAACAACTTATATACACTATATACATTTAGTGCCATACTGAAAATCTCAAATGAAATAAGCTTATATAACCTAGTCAACCACAATTTGTGTACGACATACCAAACAGTTTGTCGTATGGAGAACAAAAAAGATACAGACAACAAAATTCCATAGAAATACAGTGTTCTGCCTAATTTACCCTGAAACTACTTCGAGGACGGCCTTCCAATATTGTAAAAGATATGGTCATTTATTAAGGTTGGCTGAATTCAACTTATATGCTAGAATGTATTTGGACACCATTTGTCTGAAGTTTGACCAGGAGCACTCACTAACCAGTTCTGTGTGATGTATAATTTTAAAAATGAGAAGATGGTAATTAAGACATGAAGCTTAAACTTAGGAAGCTTTTCTTGGGTGATGTGCAGAAGTGCAAATTCCATTGAAAGAGTGGATTTTTGATAACCCATCCTGTCAAGCCAAGCTCTCAGTGAACACCACAGTTTATATATACATTATAGCTCCAGAAAATGTGGAATAAATCCGCTTTCTGGGTCCAATAATGTGAACAATTGGGGGAAATTTTTGCATTGAATTTATTCATATTAACTGCAGTTAAATAGGCATTTTTGTAAATCATTAATTGGGTACAAGTGATTTTTTGTAATGGAGTTAATTTCAAAGAAGCCCTAATGGCTTGAAGTTTCTGAGTATCAGTGAAATTAGCAATTTGTTTCATCCACTAGTCTGACATTATAATGGAAGACTGGAACCAGAGTTGGGAAATCAATTTATAAGAGTTTTGTTAACTTTTTTTTTTTTTTAAAGGAGTACCATCCGTAAGAGTTTACATGTATTTAGCTTATTTACCTGAATCTCCAGATCTATTGTCAATGAAGATGTTAATTCTGTAACCTGTCTCAAAATTATAATGTAGCTCCTTGGAAGGTTTAAGGCCATTCTAGCTTCTTCCAGAGACAAATTCCTAAAAGCATAAATGTCCCAAAGGACTTTGCCTCTAATAAGAGGGAACATGTTCAAGTTTAACATTTCACTATTCAATTTAATGTTGAGATTTAGATGCAGTGGCTAACAACCAGAATGTATTACATAAATCCAGGGAAACTAGTAATTTGTGTAGTCTTACGATAGAAGCTTTTAATGAAGTGTGGATTTTAAAAGTTATAAGGTTAGCTTTATTTAGGAATGGTAGGGCCTTCGGGTTTTCTTTCAATTTTGTTAATCGCAAATGCATGCATTTGTATTTACTTATTTTAGATTATTTAATTGGCAGTGATGGTAATCACTGATGAGTTAATATGACGTTTTGTGCTTCAAACAATTTCACTGGCGATTATCATTATACAATTACATCTGTATACAGATACAGAATATAGACAGATATACATACACAAATGTTTATGGACTGTATATGTAGGTTACTGGCAGTTGCTTGAATCTCCCAAACCCATATCATGATAGCTTGCACATAGCTTAGTTGCTCAACTAACATTTGCTCCACACACATATGAACATGATCAAAATACACGTATACCTCTGAGTGTTGGTTTGTAGATCTTGCAGCCTCCTATAGAGAGAACAAGGCAGGTGTTACATTGCCAGTCAATGACTATTCTTCCCCTGAGGTGCAGAAACCTCAGATTGGGTGAAGGTGTTCCTGCAAAAACTGCTTATTTATTTTTGCCACATTTCTTAGTAGTCCAGCAAGTTTGAATACATTTTATTTTGAACCAGTATGTACTCAAGCTCATGCAAAAAGAGAACTGTTTGCTGAGTTTTACTTATCCAAACTCATTCAGTTGTTTTAAAGAAGCACAGAACATCACCTCACAATATACTCTTTCATAACTTGTCTTTTATAACAGATAATTTGCTCGATTAAAGGGAAACTACGTCCTAACCACACTGTTTTCTTTTCACAAACTACTGAATTCCCTGGAGAATATTCCCCATACTTCCATACAATAAAACATCATGACTTGCCAAGTTTCTTCATCTCTGTGATGTTTCTATCCTGGTCTGAGTTCTCAGTGCACATCATATGGGGGATACATTATATCTCTTGATACTTTGCTCAGGAATTTGTCTGCTTGCTCTGGTGTTTCTAACTTGGTCAGAGGCCTCAGTGCACATCCTATGGGGGATGAATTAATATTTTGCTCAGGAATGTGTCTGCTTGCTCCAAGTATTTTCTGTATCCTTTGAAAGTTTCTTGCAAAGGAAAACTCTCATAACACAGGTACATTTAAAAGAGAAGTAAGTGAATATAGGACAGCATTTCCCATACTAACAGTGAAATGTGGCACATTAAATATATAATAGAGAATAATTGGAGAATAATTCTTGGATACAAGGAGTTATTAGCAACATTGGGAATGGCTCCAAAATTCACTTATATAAAAGTAACTAACATTAAATATATGTTAGAATCTGATAAGGACAAGATCACTAGTAACAATCGTACATGCACCAATAAAAAGGATACTTATAGTTGTACGAACTGCAAACAATGTAGGTTCATAAGTAATTCTTCCTTTGTCATCATAGGTTACTTAAAAGAAACATTTTGGGCCAAAAATTATTACAACTGTAACAGTGATTATGTAGTTTACACAGCTACCTGTACATCATGTAAAAGTTATTACATTGGCAAAACAAAGAGAAGTTTAAAACGCAGAATATATGAACACAATTTGGCTATAAAGAAAAAAGATAAAACCAATTCATTACTAGGCATGCCCTTTTATGTCAAGAATTCAAAAAGTTTGAATTTTTTGTATTTGATAATGTTGACAAGGCTTTATTTGCTGGTGATTTAAATAATGTACTTGAATGCAAGGAAGCATTTTGGCAATTATTGCTAGGTGCAGATAAAGCACCTGGTTTAAATGAAGTTATAAATTTAAAATGTTTTTTTTAATATATAGATAAATTTCACAAGTTAGAAATGTATAATTGAAGTTATTTTATTAACATGTATATTCATTTCATAAGGTAGATTATTGTTTTTATTATCATTAGTATTAATTGGCATTTTACAATGTCACTTCCTGTTCATAGTAAGTTATTATAAAAGGAAGGGGTAGGGTTATGTGTGATGTTTCTGATGAAGTTCACAGTATTAAAAAGTGGATGAAAGCACTAAAATCATTGTCCAAGTGTGGCTTTTTGGATTGTACAAATAGTGTAACAAATGTTTAAGACAAGATGTATGCAAGAGTCACTGCAACCCACTTTTGGATATGATTAGGGAACATTCTCAAACATAAAGCCATAGTAACATAACTGTGGGGCAAGGTGGGAGGCTGCCTCAGGCATGGTGAGCATTATGGAAGAGCTTCTGATCAGTCCATACAAACAACACTGGCAATCACTTAAAAAGCTGCAGTCACAATCATGGCTGCCAAAATAACAGGATTTGTGTGTTATGAAGTGCAACAAAGAGCTAGTATAGTTGTTAGTAGAGCTGCTTGACATAGTTTAATACACATCTATTATCTGGATACACAACAGGCATCTGCTTAACTTATTTTAAGATTAAACAGTCAACGAACTGTAACAAGTAGCTATATCATCACTTTGCTATTAAATCTGTGAGGACTTTTCTTTTTTGTCCTCAATGTCAAACTGGCTAAGTGGGCCAAATCTGGTCACTGCCCATGGTTCCAACCGACTTTACTGCACCTCTGTGCAGACTTGCAATATTCCTCACTGCTTCCATTCAAAGTGAATGGAACTGTGACCTAAAAAGAGAAACTAGGGTAAATTAATCTCATCAGCTGTGAACTCACACTGCATTATGACCATAAAGTAGCTTTGTTTGAAAATTAAATCATGTCAGGATATCTGCCTTTATGATGCCAGCAAAGTTAAAAAATATATATATACAGAATTAGTAGCACATAATTACTGAGCTACTAGTCATGTTTGGATTCTGCAGAAATTCATAGCAAGATTAAAAAAAATTCTTTCAGTTTCTGCCTCTCCAGTTGCCTTTAAGGAAGCCAGATACAGATATTGTCATAATGTCATAAGAAGCTGTGGGTATTAAGTGGAAATATGCTCAAAGGAACTGCAAGTGCGAAAGACTTAAGTAACATTTTAAATGCTGAACATTCACAGAGTTCAGATGCAAACAAAGTGCTGTATTATTTAGAGTGAAAGGTACTGTGTTGGAAGCATTTCCTTCCTTAATGATTGATGTCGGGTATTTAGCTCAGTGCGCAACTAATAACATGGTAAACCAATCAAACATGATTCAGCAGCATTCTAAAATGTCAAAATGGCAGGCCAGAGTCTCAGTTTGAGGCTACTAAAGAAACTGGAAAGTTCATGACTTCAGCTAAAGTTAATCTGAAGCTCCATCACACTGGTACTGCTTCAGTGGAATAAACAGAAAAGAAAAATCAGATGTAAACAGAAATACATGCTCTGGAGGAAAAGTCTCCACATACAATTCCACATACTGAACTCTGAGATGGTGAGGACCATGATGCTAATGACTAGAGGGAAAACAAAGCTTCACAATGTGACAATGCTGCTGAATCAGCTGCAAATACAACAGCCAGGAAAAAAACAGAATCAAGGTTATGGTAGCATACTATGTCAGAGAAAGTACAGTTTTGTACCTACCATAAATGTAGATGTTCGAGTGCTAATACAGCAGTCATAACAGATGGGTTCTCCTGCCGTCAGGCGGGTCCTCGGTCAGCCGAATTCCAAAGTCTAGGTCCGGCGTCGGTTGTCGTCGCTTCTTCCCTGACGTCAGTGCGACAGGGGTATAAAGGAACCAGCCAACGACATTTTCTTCAGTTTTTCTTGCCCCAGATGTCAGGTGCCCCCAGAAGGAAGGCAATACATAAATTTGTGTAGTAATACAGTGCAATATAATCAAAATACAGTAGTTGCAAGCAAATACATCATAAATGAATACCCCAATCAGGTTGTATGAGGATGTGTTAGCCTATAGGCCTGTCCCAAGAGGGGAAGGAGGGAGGGAAACCTGGACTGCAGCTGTATTAGCACTCGAACATCTACATTTATGGTACGTGCAAAACTGTACTATGTTCATCATGCATACAGCTGCAGTCATAACAGATGGGTAGAATCCCAAAGCTAAGAAAGGGGTGGTAGGCACTAGGTGGAACTAGGAGGAGCCAAAATGCCCTGCAAGACTGCAGTGGCAAAGCCTGCTCTAGATTTGGAGTATAATGGTAGATTTTAGTGCTTGGAGAAGGTATGCACAGAACTCCAAGTGGCTGCTTCCAAAATATCCTTGGTAGGAACTCCTCTGAGGAAGGCTGCAGAGGTGGCTGTGGCCCTGGTGGAATGAGTTCTAATGCCTGTAGGTACAGTTTTGCCATGAAAGGAATAGCAAAAGCGTATGCAGTGGGCTATCCATTTTGAGATTGTCTGTTTGGAAATTGGCTTTCCTTGAGCTCCTACCGCATAGGCCACAAAGAGCTGTTCTGATTTTCTGAAAGGCTTTGTTCTGTCCAAATAATAACGCAGTTGTCTGTGGATGTCCAAGGAATGTAGTAATCTATCCCCTTTGTTTTGAGGATTAGGATAAAAAGTAGGTAAATGTATGGCCTGATTTAAATCTACCCTGGCTACCACTTTAGGCATAAAGGACGGGTTGGTTCATAAGGAAACTCTGTCCTGATGGAAGATGATAAAAGGCTGGACAGCCATGAGAGCCTGTAGTTCTGAAACTCTACGAGCTGAGGTGATAGCTAGAAAGAAAGCTGTTTTCCAGGACAAATATTGCAAATCTGATGAGGCAGCTGGCTCAAAGGGAGGCAAGGTCAGTTTTTCCAGAATGAAATTTAGATCCCAAGCAGGTATTGGTTGTTTCCTTGGAGGTCTTAAATTCTTAGCCCCTCTGAGGAACTGTCTTAAGAGAGGGTGAGAGAATAAAGGTGGATCAGTGTTGTATTCTGCAGAAATGGCTGAGGCATGGATTTTGATGGAGGAGAAAGAAAGTCCACTGCTTAGCAGTTCAGCCAAATATTGTAGTATTTCAGGTAAATTCAGTTTTCCAGGATCCTGTCCCTTTTTCTCATTCCAGACACAAAAACGTTTCTATTTTGCGGAGTAAGCTTTTCTAGTTGATGGCTTTCTGGCCTCCAAAATGACATCCTGCACCTCCTTGAAGAGTAGGGCCTGCTGTGATGCTAAGGAATCTTCCATGCGGCTAGATTGAGTGTTTTTAGCTGGCTGTGAAGAGTTTTGAAGCTGTGCTGAGTCAGAAGAAGAGGCATTAGAGGCAGGGTCCATGGTGGGGAATGCGTCAGGCTCCTCAGGAGTGGGTACCAGTGTTGCCTTGGCCAGTCCGCAGCAATGAGGATCATCTTTGGTCTGTCTGCTCTGGTCTTCAATAGAACTTTGGGCAGCAGGGGAAGAGGTGGGAAGGCATAAACTGTCATTGATGTCCAACTGAAAGAGAGAGCGTCCACTCTCCAGGCCTTTGGATGGAAGATCCTTGAGCAGAATTTTGTCAATTGATGATTTTTGTGGGAGGCAAAGAGATCTATGTCTGGCCTTCCCCATTCTTGGATTATTTCTGTAAAAACTTTTGGATGCAATTTCCATTTGTGTGGATCTGTCATATTCCTGCTTAGATTATCTGCCAGCATGTTTTCCTTGCCTAGCAAGTACTGTGCTTGCAGTTCCATTTGTAAGTCCATGGCCATGTTCCAAAGTGACATGGCCAGTCTGCATAGGGGGTAAGAATGTGTTCCTCCCTGCTTGCTTATGTACCACATAACTGTGGTGTTGTCCGTTCTTATCAACAGTTGACCTGGTTGTAGAAGGTCCTTGAAAGCTATAATAGCATTTATTACTGCTAGCATTTCTTTTTGATTGATGTGAAGGTGCTTTTCTTTTTGGGACCATTTGCCCTGAATGCACCGATCTGTCATGTGTGCCCCCCAGGCGTAGTCTGAGGCGTCTGTTGTGATGACTTGATTTGCTTGAGGCTTGCTGAATGGAAGACCTGTGTTTGTTTGACATGCTTGAGCCCACCACAGAAATTCCTTTTGCAGACATGGAATTAGTGGTATTATTGTTTCCAAACTGTGGCTGTGTTGAGACCATATGTTTTTCAGGTACCATTGTAGTTTCCTCATATGCAGCTTTGCACATGGGATTAGTAAGATGCAAGATGCCATGAATCCCAGAGCCTGCAGCATTTTCCTTGCAGTCAGCCTGGTGCAATTTGCTAGTGTTCTGAAGTATTGAATTAGTTGCCCTGCTTCTCTGGCGTGAGGTAGGCCATCTGGGTGTTTGTGTCCAAATTGGCACCCAGGAAAATTATCTTCCGAGAGGGTATTATCCTTGATTTCTTTTTGTTGACTGTGTATCCCAGAGAGTTCAATAACATTATTACATAAGCCAGATGTTTCAGAAGAATGTGCTTGCTGTCCGCTTGGATCAGGCAGTCGTCCAAATAGGGGTATATTTGTATCCCTTGAAGTCTGCAGTAGGCAATTACTGATGCCAGGTATTTCATGAATACTCTGGGTGCAGTAGATAAGCCAAAGGGCAATGCAGAGAATTGATAATGGGTTGAACCTGCAAGAAATCTGAGGTACCTTCTGCAATTTTGTCTGATTGGGACATGCAGGTATGCCTCCTTGAGGTCCAATGTTACCAGCCAAGACTCCTTGCCCAGCATGGGAAGAAGTTGCTGTAGAGTGAGCATCTTGAATTTTGGTACGAGTAGAAATGTGTTTAGAATGGATAGATCCAAAATAGGTCTCCAATCTTTTCCCTTCCTTGGCACCAGAAATAGCCTGGAATAAAAACCTTGACCTTGTTCGTGCATAGGTACCTCTTGAATAGCTTTCATGTTTATGAGATCTGTAATTTGCCTTTGTGCCTCTGCCCTTTGATTGTGTGGCAGGTTTGGCATGCCTCTCATTTTGGAAGGGTGTGAAAATGGAATTTGTAGCCTCTGTTTATAATGTCCAGGATCCATTTGTCCTTTGTGACAATATGCCAATTTTTTGAAAATAATGCCAGCTTTCCTCCTAAGGGGGCTGCCATTTGAGACCTGGTTAGCATGCAAAGGGGAAAGTCATTGGGTTTGCTTTCTGAAAGATTGCGAGTTGTCCTCACCACCTCTTTGTGTAGGAGCTTGCCATTGTCTGCCTCTAAACGATCCTTGGGATTGTCCTCTACCCCTCGGGCAGCTGTATCTGCCACTTTGGGGTCTGTCTGTGGCAGGAAAAGACCAGTTTTTGGAAGGCCAATTTCTACTAAAACGTGGCGGTTGAACCTGTAGAAATTCTTTCACAGTTTGCATTGATTTAGCCTTTTCCTCCATTTTCCTTAATACCTCCTCAGCATTAGCACCAAATAGTACATCCTTTTGAAGAGGGGCGTCTACTAATTTAGCTTTGACATGATCAGGCAAGGCTTGTTCCTTGAGCCAGGCATGCCTACGCATGACTGATCCTGTAACAGCAGCTCTACATGAGGCCTCTAGAGCATCAAAACCACATTGTAAGGTATGCTTACCCACTTGTTCTGCACTATGCATCAAATCCTGCAACTCCTTCAAGTCTGGTTGTTCAGGTTGTGACATTTTACTTTTCAATTGTGATAACAAAAACTGTTGGTATTTTAGCATATGAAACTGACAGTTTAAGGCCATCATGGATAAGGTAGCCGAGGTATATACCTTTTTTCCCCACCTTTCTAAGGATCTGGAATCTCTCTCTGAAGGCAATGGATTTTTAGCAATGGAGGCCTTAACTCCCTTGGGGCCCTATGAGATGGTTTCTGAGTCAGCAGCATGGCTTTTGTATAGAAATTGGTGCGAGTCAGGGACCCTGTAGTACCTGTCAGGCTTAACTGTAGCTGGAGGTAGAGAGTCCGGGTTAAGGCAGGCCTCTGAGTAAACATCATCTAGGAAGTCCAACACAGGAGGTATAGCCAGAGGTCTGTGCTGAGGAAGCAAGAGAAATTCCCTTCTTGGAATCTGAATAATCCTGGCCTTCCCAGTGGAAGTGTTCCCTTAAGGTATGCAAAGTTTCCCCAAATGAGTAATCCTCAGGGGGGGATACAGAAGGGATGGACTCCTCCGCATCAGAGTCTTCAAAAGGGGAGTAAGAATGTTACTGATCATCAGAGTGCTCTGAAATAATGGAGACCTGATCAGAGGAGGGGGAACCTTCCTCCACTCTAGGCCTTTTGTCCGGAGGGGGCTGAGAACCTCTGATAAGAGTAATTAAATCCTCAGCCATTTTAAGCAATTGTTTCTTAGGCATGGGGCCTGGAGATAGGCCCTGTGTAGCTGGTCTCTTAGAGTGCATGGTTGCTTTAGACTTTGTGAAAGCCTTGATGGAGAAAGAAGAGGAAGGTCTGAAGACACCTTGAGTGGAGGTGGACCTGCCCACATTCTGAGTTTCAACGCCAAGTGTGGCTTGGGTAGCTGTAGTCGGGGTGTGGGCCAAGGAGCTTGCGACCTCTGGCACAGGAGACACAAAGAAATGTCGTCGGTAGTCAGGGGCTGCGTAGGCGCCTCGCTGAGAACCGGACCACGTGTAGTCGGCTTTGGCGTGGTGTCGGTAGAGGCCGCGGACCTCGTGTGTCGTTCCTTGTCTTTGCGTTTTTTAGACAAAACCAGAGTCGGAGTATCCGACGACATAGTATAGTTAAATGCTTTCCCATAATAATGCTGGGCGAACTCCGCCCGATGCTTAATTGTGCGTTTGTTGAATGTAGCACAAAAGCGACAGACCGAGACGTCGTGGTCTGGGCCTAAACAAGGTATACAGAGGGAATGGAAATCCTTATGTGGTATTTGCTTCCCACAAGAAATACAATTATTAACTTTGTCTGACATCGGTCTGAGGCAAGAAAAGTTTCCCCAACTGGGTACTTAGCTTTTAAGACGACTTCGGTTTCCAAATTTTCATAATCTCAGGAGCTGGCCGACCAGCACTTGCGAACTGCTTCTGCTTCGGGCACCGCGCAGCAAGAAAGACTGAAGAAAATGGCGTTGGCTGGTTCTTTTATACCCCTGTCGTACTGACGTCAGGGAAGAAGCGACGACAACTGATGCCGGTCCTAGACTTTGGAATTCGGCCGACCGAGGACCCGCCTGATGGCAGGAGAACCCATCTGTTATGACTGCAGCTGTATGCATGATGAACATCCTGACCACTCAGAAGTAACATTAAATAAAAAAAATGTAATGCTATAGATGAAAGCAACCAACAAATAACAAAGGTGAAAAGTCAAGATGTGTGACCATTTTAAGAAAATCAATTAACTAAATGAAATCCAAATACAGAACATAATAGTATGTTTTTGGCATCCACACTGCTAAACTCCATGAATATGAATATGAAAACCAAAAACCCTAAACAAGCAGTGCTGAAGCCTGAAAGGTCAAGGCAGATATAAAGTATGTGACTGAACAGCACTGTCAGTGTAGGGTTGGAAGACACATGAATGTAAATATATAAGATGCATATATACATCTATATATATATATATATATATATATATATATATATATATATATATATATATGTATATATATATATATACACACACACACACACACACACACACATATATATAGATATACATACATATATGTATGTACATACACACAGAAGATACATATCTATTTTTTAAAACTCTTGTTTTCCCGCCTTACTGAACTAGAATAGTCCAGTCTTCAGAGTTTGCTGACCTCTGGGCTTTGTCTTGGTTCCTGTGCTATTCCATATCCTTATTTGGATAAAAGGAAGCGTCTTTGTTCACCAGTGGGAGTGGGGAGCACTGAGCGGCCTGTTTGTCCCTAGAGGAGTGGTTCCAGCCAGAAACTTGTAGTCTATTGGCCATTTTGGGACAATTCCTAGCTCTTTTCAGCACCCTGTAATAAAGCCCGCTTTAGCGCGCTTTTTCACTTGTATTCAACTCAGCACAGCTCCTCGTGGTGTCCTGCAGAGTTCTACAAGCAACAGAGAGCAAAAGAGTGACTTTTTCCTGATTTAAGTATTTTTTTCTGGCTTTTTGATTATTTACTGCTTAGCGACTGCATTTTCGCCTGTTTATACAGCTCTGCATTCTATTTAAACTGTTTTTGTGTTGATTAACTGTTTTGCAATTTTAAAAAAGTTATTTGTTGCTTAATTTTACCTGTAGGCTAACACACTCAAGTGCGCTAGCCGTTTAAAAGCATTTATAGCATTTACTGTCTGTTTTTCCTCTGTTTTGTGCAAAAAAAAAAAAAAAAAATATTGTTTTCCCGCCTTACTGAACTAGAATAGTCCAGTCTTCAGAGTTTGCTGCTCTCTGGGCTTTGGCTTGGTTCCTGTGCTATTCCATATCCTTATTTGGATAAAGGGAAGCTTCTTTGTTCACCAGTGGGAGTGGGGAGCACAAAGCAGCCTATTTGTCCCTAGCGCAGTGGTTCCAGCCAGAAACTTGTAGTCTATTGGCCATTATGGGTCAATTCCTAGCTCTTTTCAACCCCCTGCTATAAAGCCCGCTTTAGCATGCTTTTGCATGATTTAGCGCGGAGTTGCCCATAGAGCACCATCGGGCAGCGCCGGTTAAACAAGGTTAAACTATATCTGTCTCCGTAAAGTGTGTTCTTCAATTTTTCCCTTAGAACTTCTCTACTTGCAATCTAAACAGTCTATTCTCTATCTCAAAAGCTCAGCACTTGCTCCTAAAGCATTTTTATATAGGTAAAGTACTTGTATACTAAACAAAGTACTACATTAGCCTAGAATCCCCTTGAGTACCCATTTCCCTATAGGTCCCTTCTGACTCAGTTAGACAGCAAACTTTTTCACTTTTTCTAGCATGTCGAAGGGTCAGTTGCTAGCGTCCTCTCCTGTTCAGCTGGTGAATCTGGGCATCTTGAGGCAATGTTACAATTGCCTCATGTACACAGACAACCCACTCCTTCTCCCACAAAACACAAATACATGTGAGAGATGCAACTATGTAGCCAAACTGGAGGCTGAGCTCTCTCAACTCAGGACTGGCAAGACCAGACAGGAGGAGAAGGAAACCACGCACACCACAAACCCAGTTTCACATAGAACTATCACAACTGCAAAACAAACACATAAACACACAAAGACATACTTGGAGGCACTGATCAAAATCTACCAAAACTACAGAGGCCTCCAAAGCAGACACCCAAGCAACTGCCACCTCAAGACATAAGACATGCAACACATAGTTCTCAAAGTCAGTGTGCTAAACAGTCACAGCCCTTAAGGCCAAACACAATGCCAGACACACTTGTTATAGGTGACTCCATAGTCAGACACACTGACGTCCCACTCACCAGACTGAACAAGGAAAAGATCACAGTAAGCTGCCTGTCAGGCGCTAGAATCCGCCACATAACACAAGCACTCAGGTCACTCCACAGCAAGTACAAGTATGACTCAGTCATTGTCCATGGCGGTGTGAGCGACCTGAGACATGCCTCCCTGGACTACATGAAAAGAGACATAGAGGAGCTCTCAGATTATGTAGCCCAGGTCGGTATGACCCTGACCCTGAGCAGTATCCTACCCTCACCAAGAATGATGCCACAATACAGAGACAAAATGATCAGCTTTAATAATTGGCTTAATTACTGGTGTCATTCTAAGGGGATCCAATGTCTGTCTGCCTGGGATGACATGCTTGACAAGCCACGCTGCTTCGCAAGGTACGGCTTGCACCTGTCAACCCTGGGCTTCCAGATATTGGCAAAGGCTCTTGCCACCCCCATAGTGCCTTTTTTAGGCAAGGCTCAAATGATAAACCTACCGCCCTAGAAAACAAAAATGGAGAAAACAAACCTCAAGATGCACGCCTCGAAGCCCTCCTCAGTATGGAGAACATTGATGTCTGTGCTGTGACTGAAACCTGGTTCAAGGCTCCTGAGAGCACCCCAGCACTATCAGGTTATACCTCATATCATGCGTTCCAGCCCCAAAATCCGGACCGAACCACAAAAGGAGGGGGAGTATCCATATTCATAAAGGATACCCACACCTCCAGGTTAGTGGCAACGCACGAAGCATCGGAGACCATCCAGGTGCAATTAACCATAGGTAAAACTGCCCTACAGTTTGTAACATGCTACAGACCACCTTCTCAAACTCAGGAAACCCACACAGCCTTCCTTTAGACATTGGAGAGTATGAATGTCTCTCCAAACACCATCATATTGGGTGACTTCAACTACCCAAACATAGACTGGGAACATTACTCAAGCCCCAACACCCTAGCCCAAAGGTTCCTTGAGTTCATAAACTCAAATGCTATGGAACAACTAGTCACCATTCCCACAAGAGGAGAAAATATACTAGACCTGATCATCACAAACATGGGGACAAAATGCTCCAAACCGGAAGTATATCCCTCATTGGTGAGATCAGACCATAAATTAATCTCACTGGAGATCCACATCCCGCCCCCAACCCCAGCAAAAAAGACCACAGTGAAGAACTTCTCAAAAGCAAACTTCACACTTCTTAAGACTGGAGTGGTATCCTTCAAGGCCCCCGAGCCAGTGGAAACCACAACCCACGCTGCTGAAACCCTTACAAATGCCTTCTACGAGCACCTCCAGGAATGTATGGATCAAGCAATCCCTAATAAAATCAAGACCCTTTCCACCAAAGGCAGGTGCCCGGTCTGGTGGACCCCAGCCTTAAACAAACTCTACAACAAGAGGAGAAAGCTACTACATGACAGAGCAAAATCCCTAAAAGGGAAGGCATCTCTGATCAATACTAGCAAAAACTACGATCACTCATAAAATCATCCAAGGCCAACTTTGAGAGAAAAATCGCTAATGACACAAAAGACAATCATAAAGCCTTCTTTAGCTATGTTAGAAACCTGGGTGGAAACTCCCAGATATGCTCAGAATTAGTCCAAAATGATACAAAAATCACTGAACCCACAGACATTGCCAACATACTGGCAGACAGGTTCAGTGCAAATTTCTCCTCCCTCCCCCAAAAGGAGAAATATCTATCCCACCAGAGTCTAGCCTCCCAAACATCTCAGATGCCCAGGTGAGAGCTGCTCTCTAAAGCAAAAACACAGCATCAATGGGACCGGACGGTGTCCCCGGCTGTGTACTACATGAACTCAATGAGGAACTAAACCCACACATAAGGCTGCTGTTTAATCTTAGCCTTACTACAGGATATACCCAAAGAATGGCGACGGCAACTGTGGTCCCACTCCACAAAGGCGGTGCTTCTACGGACCCTGAAATTACCGCCCATAAGCTTGACGAGCCTTGTCTGCAAAGCTATGGAGAGGATCATAATGGAACTCATACATAAAGACAATGGGGACCTACAGACACTGGATCCTACCCAATTTGGCTTTGTCAAGGGCAGATCCTGCCTCTTCTACGTGGTCGACTTTTTGAAACAGTCACTAAGGCCATTGATGAGGGTAAGGCAGTTCACACAGCCTACCTTGACCTAGCAAAAGCGTACGACACAATACCCCACTCGGGCATCATAGAAAAGCTCACCAGCTTAGATGTAAACCCATATGTCACAAGATGGGTTGCAAACTGGCTCAAGGACAGAACACACAGGGTTAGAGTTGCTGGTGCCATGTCAGACTCTAAGCCGGTCACGAGCAGTATCCCACAGGGCTCAGTCCTGGGCCCCTCTTGTTCAGCATTTATTTTTCTGAAGTGCAGGCAAACATAGGGGATTGTGGCTGACAAAATTTGCAGATGACTGCAAACTGGGCACCATAATTGACACTCCATCAGACACAGACATCCTCCAGAGAGGTCTCATAGAAATGGATAACTGGTGCCAGAGCCATGGCCTTAAGCTAAATGCCAAAAAATGTATAGTCATACCCTTTGGGAAAAACAAGGTAACCCCTAATTACCACATAGGTGGTAATCCATTAAACACGGAAGAAGGTATCAGGGACCTGGGGACCCAAGTTGACAGAAACCTCTCTTTTGACACTCACATTGCCAAAGTGGTTAGGAAGACCTTCTACATTGCCCACCTGATCATGAAGGGATTCACATCCAGATCAGGAGAGGTCATTGTACCCCTGTACTCTTCACTTATCAGACCAATGATTGAGTACAACGCCCCATTCGGAATGTACCTTACCCGACACCTGCAGCAGTTGGAAAGACCCCAAAAGTTCCTCACCAAAAGGATAAAGGGGCTCAAACATATGTCATACGATGCCCGACTGAAGAAACTCCAGCTCTATTCAGTCGCATACCATCTGCTCAGAGGTAATCTGTGCGTGACATACAAGGCCATGTCCAACCCGGAATTAATGGACATGCTCCACCTCAAAAAATCCAAATCCACCAGAGCCACGAGAGCAAGAGACTTAAACCTCAACACGGATATAAATAGGACGTGCTGGAGGGACAGATTCATCACCCAGAGACTCCCTACACTATGGAACAGAATCCCAGTCCATGTGAGGCAGAGCCCCTCACTGACTGTTCAAGAGAAATCTTGACGAGTGGATGGGAGATCGTAGGTTTACCCCGGGAATCATCTCTGTATCACTGCTGGACAGAGGCACAGCAAACTAATGGGTATAGTATTCTCATCCTAAGGGGTGGTTAAAGCCACACACACTCTGGCTAGGCTTATAAATGCCCTAGGGCAGATAGCCTAGTATGAACCTATGAACCTATATAATTTTTCTGTAAAAACAACTAAAAAGGAGGATGCTAGGACAACTGATTTTGAAGGTCTGTAGTATTTTCAAATGGATAAATCAAAGTTTTTATATGCTAAATTATCTTCTTTACAGTTCTAAGTTACATTTTTAAATTACCTATTTGTTATCCCATTATTAATTGCTATCAAAATCTGCACAGCTATACATTTTTTTCTTCAGAGCCTATTTGCTCATGCAGTCCAGTACATACCATGTGTTGTAACAGCACAGCCTGTTACTAAAAGAGATAGGGATTGTGCAAGTGTGTGCTGTGGTCTCAGTTGCAAAGAATGCAATGGGCCTAAGCAGACTTCTCAGAGAAATGTTTTGCATGCTATAAGAACATGGCTAAATGAGGCACTACTGCTGCATGGTTCAGGAAGTGATGACAAATTGTATGTGCATAACTGCACTGGTCCTGAGTAAATCTCACTGGCTGAACAAGCCTGATCATCAATAAACTGCAGCCTTCCTTTTGCAAAATGATAATTTCTGCAATTGCACCTACTTTGGCTTCTGCTCTCATGTCCTCATTTCTTCGTCTGTCCCACAGTGTGCATCCTACCACCCTTCTCAGGCACTTAATTTCCATCACCTCTAGCTTCTTCAACTGTTCTGCCTTTACTGCCCACGTTTTTGTACCACACAGTAGTACCAGTTGCATCACTGTCTTGTACACCTCACTTTTAAGCTTCTTTGGCATTCTTCTGTCATAGACTACACCTGACACTCTATGCCAGTTGGCTGCAGCCCCTCTTATTCTAGCTTTGACCTCTTCATTCAGACAACCCTTCTCCTCAATCACCCGTCCCAGATACTTGAGAAGCTGTTTACCTGTTCCAATGTCTTCCCTTCTATCTCTATTCTCAGCTTCTTCTGATTTCCCCAGTTTGCTGCCATTACCAGTCTTATCTGTGCTAATTTCATCCCATGTGCCTTCAGTTTTGCATTCCATTCTCCTATCTTTTGCTGAAATTCTACCTCAGAGTCTGCCTGTACTGCCACATCATCTGCATACAGCAGCTTTGTTGAGCTACAAAACAGAGGTTTTCATCATAAAATGATTACTTCAAGCCTTATCTACAGGCCAACGTTAAAAAATTTATACAATTTTAAACCAAAATTTGAAAAAATATACATGTAAAACTTTAAACAAATGTGAAAGAGTTACTACGCATATTCCTTTTGACATAAGGTGCAATGAACTAATAACTACTAATTTCATTTTACTGCCAGAGTACAGAAAAAGAAACATTTTGCTGTCTATCAATCCTACATAAGAATCTCTTAGCAGCACTGATTATGACAGTGCCAGGTTAGCAGTTTCAGACAATAATTAAGCATAATGAATTAAAAGTTCAGGTGAACAGCATGATTGACAGACAATAATCTTGAGATAACACTTGTGAGCAAGGAAAAATGTGTAACAATGAATTCTTGAATGCCAAGCAGACAAACTACATGAAATTATTCCTGGTGGAATATAAATAATTATACAATAACAGCTCATTGCATTCACAAATGTGCATGCTGATTGGACAGCCCAACCAGCGTGTCCATTGTTAATCAAGCATATACCAATAGAAAAAAGTCTGCCAGCTAAACTACCAATGAGCGGCCAGACTTTTCTATTAGAATATGGTACAGACAGCAGAACAAAATACAAGAAAAATTAGACACATTTTGCAAAAGTAAAGAAACAGAAACGTACCTGATTTTTCCTTGTATTTCTTCACTGTTCCTCCTTAAATCTCGTCAGACTTTCGTCGCCTCAACTGTCTGGATCTTCACAGAATGTCCAGATTTTTCTCTCATAGTTTCCATATTTTCTTCATTAAAAATTTAGTTTTCTGGCATGCCACTGGGATGGAAGCCATTAAATAATGGCAGACAGTTGAGATTTAGGCCTCATATCCTTCAGAAAGTATACACTAATACAAAAGAGTACAGTTGTGTACACTTATCATAAATGTAGATGTTTGAGTGTATTCACGGTTGCAGTCATCACCTGTGGGTTGGTTATCCCTGCTGTGGTAGCCCTCGGCCCGGTCCGAATACCAGAGTCAATGTTTTTGTCTGTCGGCTGCAGTCGCCTGTAGTCTAACATCAGGTCGTCAGTGCTATAAAGTAAGGCAGCCGACATCATTACATCAGCTTTTCTTGCCCTAACCCATCAGAAGCACAAGGAATTAAGATAAAGTGGCCCTGGTGGCTAAAAGCCACCGTGGAAAGCTTACGCCCCCTAGGGGAAGATGATATACGGGGGATGGAGGGAGGGAAACCAGGACTGCAACAGTGAATGCACTCAAACACTTACATTTATGGTAAGTGTACACAACTGTACTATGTTCTTCTTCTTTCACTATTGCAGTCATCACCTGTAGGAGGATCCCCAAAGTTGAGGAGAGGGGTGGAAGGATAAGTTAGATCCCTAGGCATGGGTCAGCAAGCCCTGCAGAACTGCAGAGACAAACCCTGCCCTAGAGTTACAAAAAAGAGGTAGGTGGTACTGCTTTGTAAAGGTATGACCAGAGGTCCAGGTGGCAGCTTCCAAGATGTCCATGGTGGGGACTCCTCTGAGGAAGGCTGTGGAAGTAGAGGCTGCCCTAGTGGAATGGGTATGAATAGACTTGGGAGGGGGGGGGTTCCCATGAGGTCTGTAACAGAAATGGATACAGTGTGATATCCATTTGGAAATGGGTTTCCCCTCTGCCCCTGGAGCAAAGCTGACAAGCAGCTGGTCTGTTTTTCTGAAGGGTTTAGTATGGTCCAGACAGTATCAGAGTTGTCTGTGTGCATCTAGCAAGTGCAGAATTCTTTCCCCCTTGTTTTGATGGTTGGGGAAAAAGGTGGGTATGTGTATGGCCTGGTTGAGTGTCACATACGATACCACCTTGGGCATAAAGGAGGGGTTAGTCCACAGGGAGACCCTGTCTGCATGGAATATGATAAAGGGCTTGACAGCCATGACTGCCTGAAGTTCTGAAACCCTTCTGGCTGAGGTGATAGCTAGTAGGAAGGCAGTCTTCCAGGAGAGGAATTTCAATTCTGTTGAAGCAGCAGGTTCGAAAGGAGGTAAAGTTAGTTTTTCTAAAACATAATTCAGGTACCAGGCTGGTGCGGGAGGCCTTCTGGGAGGTCTGATATTAGAAGCCCCTCTGAGGAATTGTTTAATCAAAGGATGAGAGAAGAGAGGTAGGTCAGAATCGTAACAGGCTGAAATGACTGAGGCATGGATTTTAACAGAAGAGAAGGAGAGGCCACTTTTGCGTAACTCGGCTAGGTAATCCAAGATAAGAGGGATGGAAGGATCTGAGGTACTGGTCCCTCTGGAATGGCTCTGGGAGCAGAATCTTTTCCATTTCCCTGCATAAGATCTTCTGGTGCTGGGCCTTCTGGCCCCTGTGATAATGTCTAGGACTGGTTTGCTTAACAGGGACTCCTTATTAGCTCAAAGTATAAGCCATGCTGAAAGATTGAGAGTCTGCAAGTCTGTGTGCAGTATCTCCTCCCCACCTGGGTCAAGAGGTCTGAAATCAGGGGAAGCTGCTTGGGAGGCTGTAAGGTCATGCTGCGCAGTAAGGGGTACCAATACTGTCTGGGCCAATCTGGAGCAATGAGGACGGCCTTTGGTCTCTCCTCCTCCTCCATTTTGATCAGTACCTTGGGAATAAGAGGCAGAGGAGGGAACGTGTACACAAAGAGGGAGTTCCAGGGAAAGGCCAAGGCATCCACCTTCCATGCTAGGAGGTGATACTCCCTGGTACCGAACTTTAGCAGCTGGTGGTTGAGGTGTGAAGCAAAGAGATCGACCTCCAAAGTCCCCTACTCCTGAGTGATTTGCAGAAAGATTTCCCTGTGGAGCTGCCATTTGTGGGGGTCCAGTAAGTTTTTGCTTAGGTGGTCTGCCAGGGTGTTGTTGACTCCTGGTAGGTATTGAGCAATTAGGTGTAGACCCATGGAGGCGGCCGTCAGCCAGAGGTTCATGGCTAGCCTGCATAGAGGGTAAGACTGGGCCCCCCCCCCCCATTTGTTGATATATCACATTACTGTGATGTTGTCTGTTTTAATAAGGAGAACCCCTGGTTTGAGATGGGGTTTAAAGGATGTCAGAGCCTTTTGTACTGCCATCATTTCTTTCTGATTGATGTGTAAGAGAAGGTGCTGGGCATCCCAAAAACCTTGGGTGCACCTGCCTGCTAGGTGTGCACCCCAAGCAATGTCTGAGGCATTGATGATGATTATATGGCGGTAGGGTGGAGGATGAAGGGAAGACCCTTGTTCTTGGTACAGGCCTCTTGGGCATAAACTCGGCCCTTATACATGGGATCAGAGGGAGAGAGGTCTTTAAAGACAGAGTGCTGACACCAGAGGTTCTTTAAATGCCACTGAAGATTTCTCATTTGAAGCCTGGCCAGAGGAATTAGAACGATGCAAGATGCCATGTATCCCAGGGCTTGCAGGAACTTCCGCATAGTGAGGTGACTTCTGGAATCCAGCTGGGTAAAGTAGAGAGGCAGGAAGCTCTGCTTTTCTGGGGATAGGATGGTCATTTGGGATGCTGTGTCTAGCAGAGCTCCCAAGAAAATCATCTTCCTGGTGGGAGTTTGCTTTGATTTCTTCTAGTTGATGGTGAACCCTGGGGAAGTTAGGAGGGATTTGACAAAGAGAAGGACCTGGAGTAGCTTTTCTTTGCCCTGTGCCTGAATGAGGCAGTCATCCAGGTAAGGGTAAATCTGTATATTTCTTTGTCAGCCAAAGGCTCAGAAGACAAAGATTTCTTGCAACATACTCCGAAAAGGTCTCAGTAGAGGCCTGAGTAGATATTGAATTGGGCATCAGGGGCTGCGAAAGCGCCTCACTGAATTCTGGAGAACTGACGACGTGCTTAGTGGTAGAGTCATCAAAAGGTTTAGCTTTGTGTGGTCTGTCTCTATCTTTATCTCTGCGATTTTTCAGAATGTCCATGGATTGTTGGCTGACGGACGCCATATCAGAATGTGAAGACTGAACATGAAAATAACGGTCTACAATAAGAGCTCCCCAGCGAATGGTTCTCTCATTAAAGAGGGCACAGAACTGGCAATGGGGGGGCATCATGGTCTCAGCCTAAACAAGTGGCATAGTAAGAATGGAAGTCTCAGTGTGGGATCTGCTTTCCACAGGTGAGACAATTGTTAACTTTTTCGGACATCGGTTAGTGCAAGAAAAAGGGTCCCCAATGGGGTACTTAGCTTTAGATGTTTTCAGCTGAAATTCAAACTCTGCTAGTGACCAACTGGCACTCGTGCTAACAGCTTCTGCTACGGGCTCCAAGGCAAGGATGACTGATGTAATGACGTTGGTTGCCTTACGTTATAGCACCGATGACCTTCCGTCAGACTACAGGTGACTGGAGATGACGCACAGAAACATTGACTCTGGTATTCGGGCTGGCTGAGGGCTACCACAGCAGGGATAACCCACATGTGATGACTGCAACAGTGAAACATGAAGAACATCTCTTGTTCCTGTAACATTCTAAGTTTATAAGAGCAATACAATCTGTCCTTATTTTTCTACCTTTTTTGCCCCCCCTCCCATTGTGTTGTGTTTTGTCCAGGTTTCTTGCACTAAGAGTAGCAGTAGCTTCTCTTGAACAGTGCAAGTGTGGGAATATAAGTCCCATACACATGCGCAGTACATCAGAAAAGGTGGAAGAATACTGAGGAAAACTACAGCTGTTGTTATACACAGGCTAATTTCTTTCTTAAATAATATTATTCTATAACAGCAATAACCCAATCCTAAGTGTGGGTAATGCTGGATTTACCCACAGTTGGCTTTGTTTGATCACTCAGACTTCAACCTTGTGATTAATCCACACCATCCGTGGGTACATCCTGATATAACAACACCCAGTTGTGGATTACTGCTTAAACAACAGGAAGGAGTGTAAGACCTAAGGCTTAAGAAGGATGATGTTTGAAGGGAATTTTATCACAACACATAGTGTGTGTTAAGGAACGCAATCATTAGTTTTACAGTTTTAATTAACAGGAAGTAAAATGTTTTACTTCCTGTTAATTAAAACTGATTAAAATATTACTCAATAATCTTACATTATGAAAACTTTTAACATCATAACCTATCAGACTTATCTAAAATCAGATCAAACTAATTCAAAGACATTTTGCTAAAGATACAATGTGCTATTGGAACTTATCATATGTCTAAAGTTTTTCTACACTAAAGTTTCAAATAGTCACATACAGGCTGGTAACACAGATTTAGAATGTGCCATTGTAAATATCAGATCTGATCAAATTTAACTCTGCACAGGAATAAAGGGAAAGAGTTCAAACCCATCAACAAATTCAAAACAGATATTTTCCTCACACAAAGATTATGAAGAATATGAAACAAATTCCTAATAAATAAAAATTACCACTACTTCAATTGTGTTTACACATGCACTAGGCAGCAACAGGGGAAATTAGTTTTTTTCTTTTGTTTTTATTCTTAATAGTTGGCTCACGTCACCCATATCAAGTTCCTTCCTACACCTGCAGACCTACTGTTCCTCACTGGCTAGCTGCAGATATATAGCTAACTTGCATACGAGTCAGTCTGAAGTTGGCCTTCATTCTATGGTGCTTGGATTTTTTCTTATACCCTAATTCACTCACTCAGAGGCTTGATCTGTGCTTGTTATGTCAAGGCTTGCCATGCCAGATGGACATGCTTGTAACTCCCTTGGCTCTAGCACTACATGTTTATACAAGAAGAGAAAAGTACAGTTGTGTACACTTACCATAAATGTAGATGTTCGAGTGTCTTCACTGTTGCAGTCATGACTGTGGGGTTCTCCCCTGCCGGTAGGCAGTCCTCGGTCGGCCAGAATCCCAAAGTCTGGGTCCGGCGTCAGCTGTTCAGCCATGCTCCCTGACGTCAGAGCGCCAGGAGTACAAAGCTGACAGCCGACGCCATGTTCTCCAGTTTTTCTTGCCCCAGATGTCAGGTGCTCCAAAATGAGAGAGATCCCATACCCTTTGCAAATACACCTCAAAAGAAGGGTGAAGAAGGGAACCACACAAAAGAAAAAATAAGAGGGAAAACCAGACTGCAACAGTGAAGACACTCGAACATCTACATTTATGGTAAGTGTACACAACTGTACTATGTTCATCGTGTTTCACTGCTGCAGTCATGACTGTAGGGTTGAATCCCAAAGCAGAATAAAAGGGAGGTGGTCATAAAGAAGAGGGGGCGGCTAAAAGGCCCTGCAAGACAGCAGAAGCAAAGCCTGCCCTAGACTTAGAGTAAAGAGGTAGATTGTAGTGCTTGGAAAAAGTATGCACTGAACTCCAAGTTGCAGCTTCCAAAATGTCTTTGGTAGGAACTCCCCTGAGGAAGGCAGCTGAAGTGGCAGCAGCTCTGGTAGAGTGAGTCCTTATACTCCCTGGGATTTGCTTTCCATGGTGTGAATAGGAAAATCTGATTCCATGAGCAATCCATTTGGAAATGGTCTGTTTTGAAAGAGCTTTACCATGGGAACTTGAAGCATAAGAAACAAACAATTGCTCTGATTTCCTGATGTCCTTGGTTCTGTCCAGGTAAAAACGTAGTTGTCTGTGTACATCCAAGGAATGCAAGATCCTTTCCCCCTTATTTTGAGGAGTGGGGAAAAAAGTTGGCAAGTGAATAGTTTGATTTAAAGCCACTTTGGAAATCACCTTAGGCATAAAAGTAGGATTAGTCCTTAAAGACACCCTGTCTTGATGAAAAATAATATAAGGTTCCACAGCCATGAGAGCTTGCAACTCTGAGACTCTCCTGGCAGAGGTCAGAGCTAACAGGATAGCTGTCTTCCAAGATAAAAACTTGATGTCAGCTGTGGCAGCAGGCTCAAAAGGAGGTAAGGTGAGTTTTTCCAAAACATAGTTGAGATCCCAAGCAGGAATGGGAGGAGATCTAGGGGGCCTTAAGTTCTTAGCTCCTTTGAGAAACTGTCTCATGAGCTGGTGGGAAAAGATTGGAGGGTCTGTATTATAATGAGCAGAAATAGCAGAGACATGTATCTTTATTGAAGAGAAATAGAGACCCTTATGTAAGGGGTCTGTAAGGTAAAGTAAAATCAGAGGAATGTTAGGAATAAGAGGATCAGAATCCTGAGCCTGCATCCAGGAACAAAATCTTTTCCATTTTCCTGCATAAGATTTTCTAGTGCTAGGACGACTGGCTTCTAAAATGACATCCATAACCTGCTTGGGTAGGAGAGAATGAATCAAAGACCCTGGATTAACCAGGCCGCCAGGCTGAGAGTTTTGACATGGGAGTGCAGAACCTGACCCTGGTGTTGGGACAGAAGGTTCGGAGTCTGTGGTAAAACCCAAGGAGGCTCCAGACAAAGGTTTTTCAGTGTTTGGTACCAAAACTGTCGAGGCCAATTTGGGGCCAGCAAGATTATCATCTTGGGCTTGTCCTGTTTGATCTTTAATAATACCCGTGGAAGAAGAGGAAGAGGCGGAAAGGCATACCCCGAGAGGTTTTTCCAACTGAATGATAGAGCATACACTTTCCAAGCAAGTTCGTGGAATGTCCTGGTGCAAAAGATCTGTAGTTGAAGATTGAGGTGGGATGCACAGAGGTCTATGTGAGGACATCCCCAGACTGCTGTAATCATCTGCTGTAATCATCTTGAATATTTCGGTGTCCAGCATCCATTCGTGTGGGTCCGATAGGTTTCTGCTCAGACTGTCTGCCAAGAAGTTTTGCTTCCCTGGTAGAAACTGAGCTTGAAGGTCCAGTTTGCAAGCTAGAGCTGTGTTCCAAAGATTCATGGCTAGTCTGCAAAGGGGATAGGAATGAGATCCCCCTTGCTTGTTTATGTACCACATACCTGTGGTGTTGTCTGTCCGTATCAGTAGTTGTCCTGGTTGTAGAAGATTCCTGAAGGCCAATAGAGCTTTCTGAACAGCTAACATTTCCTTTAAATTGATATGCAGGTGCTTGTGATCCTTTGTCCAAAGGCCCTGCAGACAGTTGCCCCAAAAATGGGCTCCCCATACATAATCTGAGGCGTCCGTGGTTAGTATCCGAGTGGCAGGAGGCAGACAGAAGGGTTTTCCTTTGTTTAGAGTACATGCCTTGGACCACCAAAGGAATTCCTTTTGGAGACAAGGCAGGACAGAGATCTGTATGTCTAAACTGTGGCAATGCTGAGACCATACACTTTTTAGGTACCACTGTATTTTCTTCATATGTAGTCTTGCATATGGTACGAGAAGGATGCAGGAGGCCATGTAACCCAAAGCCTGCAGGAATCTCCTTGCAGATAGCTGAGTTAATGTTGCCAAGGTTTTGAAAGTTAAAGCCAGCTGTAATTGTTTTTCATATGTCAGAAATGCCATCTGGGTTGTTGTGTTTAGAGAAGCGCCCAGAAAAATTATCTGTTGTGAGGGTATCAGATTTGACTTTTTTATGTTTACAGTGAATCCCAGGAACTTGAGAAGATTCTGAACAAACTCTAGATGCTGGAGTACGACATCCTTGCTGTCTGCCTGAATAAAAGTCATCCAGATAAGGGTAAATTTGAATTCCCTTGAGTATGCAATAAGCTACTACTGGAGCCAGGCATTTGGTGAAGACCCTGGGTGCAGTAGACAATCCAAAGGGCAGCGCAGAGAATTGATAGTGCCTCAATCCGGCCTTGAACCGGAGGTATTTTCTGCATTCCTGCCTGATGGGAATGTGTAAGTATGCCTCCTTTAAATCCAAAGTTACCATCCATGCATGTTTGGTCAGCATTGGAAGTAGCTGCAGTAGAGTAAGCATCTTGAATTTTTGTATCTTGAGGAAAGTGTTAAAGACTGACAGATCCAGAATGGGTCTCCATGAATTTTGCTTCCTGGGGACTAGAAAGAGCCTTGAGTAAAAACCTTGTCCCCTCTCTAAAAGTGGAACTAGTTCTATTGCTTTCATAGCCAGGAGAGCTTCCACCTGATTTAAGGCCTCTAACCATTGATGTTTTGGAAGATCTGGCCATCCGCTTGGTCTTGGTAGGGTATGAAAATGGAATTTGTAACCTCTTGAAACCACATCCAGAACCCACTTGTCTTGGGTTATATGAGTCCAATTTAGGTGAAAAAGAGAAAGTTTTCCTCCGAGAGGGGCTTCCAGGCAAGAAGTTCCTGTAGCCCAACAGAGGGAGTCATTGAGTCTGTTTTCTATGAGCCTGCAACCTGTCCTCTCCTCCCCTAGGGGTGGAAGCAGTCCACTGTCTTGATCTATAAGAGGCTTGCGTTTGAGGCCTTCCTCAGGAGCATCTGTATCTACCCCTCTGAGGCCTGTCTCAATTGTAAGGACCAATTTTTTGTAGGCCAATTCCTACTAAATCTGGGTGGCTGTACTTGTAAGAAATCTTTAACTGTTTGCATGGATTTTGCCTTGTCCTCCATCTTTTTAATCACCTCTTCAGCTTTAGATCCAAACAAAACATTATGCTGAACAGGAGCATCCAATAATTTAGCCTTTACTTGATCTGGCAAATTTTGTTCCTTTAACCATGCATGCCTTCTAATGACTGTGCCAGAGGCAGCAGCCCTACAAGAAGCCTCTAAGGCATCAAATCCACAGTGTAAACCATGCTTCCCATCTTGTTCAGTGGCATGCATTAAGTCATGTAATTCCTTATCCTCTGCACAGGTGGAAATGGAAGTTAGCTTTTGTTTTAAAACAGACAGGAGAAATTGCTGGTATTTCAGCATATGAAATTGACAGTTTAAAGCCCTAATAGATAAAGTAGCAGAAGTGTACACTTTTTTGCCCCATCTTTCTAAAGATCTGGAATCCTTTTCAGTGGGAATGGGTTTTTTAGCAGAAGCGGCCTTAACCCCCTTAGGACCCTGAGAAATGGTTTCAGGGTCAGCAGTAGGATTCTTGTATAAAAACTGGTGGGAATCAGGAACCCTATAATATCTGTCTGGCTTAACAGGAGCTGGAGGAAAAGAGTCAGGAGTTAAGTTAGCCTCCGAAAAAGCATCATCCACAATATCCAAAATAGGAGGAATAGCCAGGGGTCTATGGTGGGGAAGAAGAAGAAAATCCCTTAGTCTTTTCTTAGATTCCGAGTACTCCTGTCCTTCCCAGTGAAAATGTTCCTTCATTTCATGCAAAGTTTCCCCAAAAGAGAAATCCTCAGGGGGAGAAGCTGAAGGAATGGATTCCTCAGCATCAGAATCCTCATAAGGAGGGAAAGAATATTCCTGGTCAGAAGAAGAAACTGAAGAAACAGAAGCCTGATCAGAGGAGTCATAATAAACTTCCTGCCATGGCCTTTTATCTGGAGGGGGATGTGAACCTCTAATCATAGTAAGTAAGTCCTCTGCCATCTTAAGTAACTGTTTCTGAGACCTGGGTGCTGGATCAGAAGAGGCCTGGGCTGCAGTCTTTGATTTGGAAGGAGTCTTTGCCTTTGTCTTTGGCTTTGCCTTTATTAGAAGCTGAGTAGGCCTGAAAACCCCTTCGGACACTGGTACCTGCACAGCGGCTCCGGACCCGTCCGAAGGTCCTGCAACAGAAATATTCAAAGGCCTAGTTGGCTCCTCGTGGGAGTCCATTTCGGCCATCGGTTCCGAAATGGCCGACGACAGGGACTGCAAAAGCGCCTCACTGACGACGGCCGAACCTGAAGCTGGCGCTGCTTGTACAACATCGTCTGATTTGGACCTCGGAGGCCTGTCTTTATCCTTGTATCGTTTGTGAACTCCAGTAGCCGGAACCGTATCCGATGACATTTTATAATTAAAACGCCTACTGAAGTAATGAATTGCAAAATCGTACCTTCGTTTAATCATACGTTGATTGAATCTAGCACAAAACCGACAACTAGCTACGTCGTGGTCAGGGCCTAAGCAAGGAATACAGTAAGAATGAAAATCCTTATGAGGTATTTGCTTCCCACATGAAATACAATTATTAACTTTTTCTGACATCGGACTGGAGCAAGAAAAAAGTTTCTCCAACGGGGTACTTAGCTTTGAGTAGGAGAAGAAAGTCTTCGGACTGAAGTACGTTTATAAAAAAATTGTCAGGAGTCAGCCGACCGGCACTTGCGAACTGCTATCACCGCACGGCAAGAAAGACTGGAGAACATGGCGTCGGCTGTCAGCTTTGTACTCCTGGCGCTCTGACGTCAGGGAGCATGGCTGAACAGCCAACGCCGGACCCAGACTTTGGGATTCTGGCTGACTGAGGACTGCCTGCCGGCAGGGGGGAACCCCACAGTCATGACTGCAACAGTGAAACATGATAAACATCTTACCATGCAGTATGAAAAGATCCATGTTTTCATCACCGCAGTAAGGAAATAGTTTAGCTGTACAGTATTAGTCTTTGAAACTGTTACCATGTTTGCTTTCTTACATTCTCAACAGTTGTAGCAAATCAGAAAATACAACTTTGGGATTCTACCTGTGTCTCTGCTGGACAGGGGCTTTAGGTGCTGACTTGTCTAAATATGGGCTAAACTCTTTGCTAGGCTTATATGGGCCTCAGGGCCAATAGCCTAGTAACTTCCTATGAAATGTCAAGTAACACCAGAATATTTAACTTACCGATAAAACATGGCTCTATTAATGAGACAGCCTGTGTCATCGTTTATGATACTATGACCAAGACAGTTTTATTAATACTTTCCTCAACTACGAAAAAAACGAAGAAGGAAGAAAAAAAATCTAGCTTTTAAATAAATACCTTAATATTCATTTCCAAGTACTTTACAGATCTTCCAAGGTCAAATTTCACACCATGTCACTGGAGGTTACTAAGTAACTTTTTCCCCTTCCTTTAATGTTTGTAAGTTGAAAATTTATATATATATATATATATATATCAGGGCACTGCAGGCATCAGCTAAAAATAAAATATGCAGTACCTGACATAACTGCATACGATAAGTAATGCCTTAAGCTGTCAAACTGGCCTATTCCAAACACACTTCTTAGTAAGTGATGCTAAGTTCATAGGTTGGTACTAGGCTATCGGCCCTAGGGCCTGTACAAGCCTAGCCATAACAATTCTCTGGCTATTTCTTTCCATAATATTTACTTCCCTGGACCCCTGTTTAGCAGGGCGACTGATGTGATCCCCGGGGTAAATTTCCTATCTCCCATCCAGTCGTCAAGGTTCCTTTTGAAGAGGGCCAAGGAGGTGCTCTGCTTGACATGTATGGGCAGTGTATTCCAGAGTATGGGGAGTCTCTGGGTCAGGAACCTATCCCTACAGCATGTTTTGTTCATTGTGATGACAAGGTTTAGGTCCCTGGAGCATGTGGCTTTGACGGACTGGGATTTCTTTAAGCATAGCATGACCAACAGCTCTGGGTTTGACATGGCCTTGTATGTTAAGCAGAGATCGCCTCTGAGTAGACGATATGCGACAGAGTATAGTTGGAGTTTTTTTAAATCGGTCAGCATAGGGCATCTGCTTTAGGCCTGTGATTCTTTTAGTGAGGTAAACTCGGGGCTTGTCTGGTTAAATAAATGCTCATGTCATTTCTTCCTCTCACATTTCTTTTATTAAGGCTTCTAATTTATTTTTCAGTTTACTTTCCCTAATGTCCAATACTGCAGTGATGGTGCTGCGGTAGCATTGCCGCCTAACAGACGTTGCCAGTTCGATTCTCAGTTAGAGCGTCTTCTGTGTGGCGACATGCGTGAACGGGCGTTCCTTCGTTGAAGGTTATGCGTTAGGCCCAGCAAGCCAGCACGTAAAATTCGACTGCCAGTCATTAGCGGACTGGGGTTCCGCTGTGGCGATCCCTAACCGGGAAAAGCCGAAAGACACAAACAAACTTTCCCTAATGTCCAATGATGTTTAAAAAGAAAATCATTAAAACACAGCACTGCTGTATATTTACTTATTTGTGCTCATTACGAGTACCACAAAACATCCACATTTGAGATAACATGATCAACTTATCACCTAAAGGGTGCAGTGCAACCAGGAACTTCCATCAACCTGGGAACTGTAGTATAACCCAATATCCCATTAATCAATACAATCCCTATATTGCATTCAGAGTTGAAGGACTGTATGGTCCACCTTCTTACAACTGGATGTCAACAAGAAGACAAGTAGGATTTTGACCAGTGGCCCTTTCCTCAGGCCCATTATAGTTATTTTTCCAGCCCCCAAATCCTCCCAACTAACCTGTTTCAGACAGGAACCTTTAGCACATTATAAATGTGCCTCTATTAACTTATCACAAGGCCTCCATCTAGCATGGTCAGATATTTAAAATTCAATCCAGACACCTTCGATCTCCATCACAGAGCAACTAGTTACTGGAAAGAACAGCTGCATTTCTGTCTTATCCTGTTATAATTATTACATCTCTCTTGACTAAGTCCTCTTTACATGCATACAAGTATTCTCTACTCTGGATATCAGCTGTATGTAGTAGGTTTCCTTGTCTGTACTGAACTTAAGACCCCACTTTTGACAACTCAGTACCACTTTTTAAAGTCTTGTTAATGCTTTGTGAAGATTTTTTAAATATAATCTGTAGTGGCTATGATCCGATTCAACATGGGCTAGTTTACTGCAGATACAGTCATAAAATCCATCTGGAGCATTTCTCCCCAGGCGTCCGCTGAAAATTGGCGTCATTCCAAGTTGGATTTTCCTGGTTAACAAATGCTAAATAAATAAATAAAATGCTTGCAAACCAAAGAATACTGTGAACAACTCTTTCGCTATTTGAACATAGCAAGCCTCAGAACAGGCAAAGCTCTTGACCCACATGCTACTGGGCTAACTTCCTACAGTAGTAATGATGCATGCCCCACTGGGCTAACTTCCTACAGTAGTAATGATGCATGCCCCACTGGGCTAACTTCCTACAGTAGTAATGATGCATGCCCCACTGGGCTAACTTCCTACAGTAGTAATGATGCATGCCCCACTGGGCTAACGTCCTATAGTAGTAATGATGCACGTCCCACTGGGCTAACTTCCTACAGTAGTAATGATGCATGCCTCACTGGCCTAACTTCCTACAGTAGTAACGATTTACGTATAACAAAATACCACTACAACTGAGAGACCGTAGTTAAAAGAAAAATAACTGTAGTAAAATAATAAACTGCAGACTGAACACGACTCAGCAAGACTTTTAAAACTGTATAATTTTATTGTGGTAAGCGCTTTCGCGTACCTTCCTGTACGCTTCCTCAGACCAAAAATGTTTCAACAAGATAGCAGCTTTTTATATACATAGACTTGAACACTTAATTATTTAATCACAATCAATTAGACACAATCAAAGACTCAATAAACAATTAAAACAAGGTCCAAATTAAACCGTTCCTCAAAAGAGGAGGTTACGTAGACACTAGTAATTAGAATGTTGTCATAGACTTCAATTTGTTAGAAATAATCTGTTTTTTACATTATAGAGTTAAAAGTATGTTTTTAATAGGATGATTCATATTTAATGTAAGTGTTTTTCATATACGTAGTTAGATTATATATCCTACATATGAGATAATAGGAAAGATATTATATTATATATATTTTACCAATAAGGATTTATAATCTAAACGCCCACACAGAGCTTTGCGCTTTTAGATGGATTATAATACTATCTACTGTGAGGTCGTTTCATAAAGTTTTTAGTTTGTATTTTATTGCAAGTGTTGAGGTCTTCACTTGTTAGTTACAGGATTTTTATATTATGCATAAGCAACATATAACAGCATGGTATACATCAGTTTAATTGACGTATGGATATGTGTTTTCAGTAAACTGAATGTATTTACGATCATTTTTATTCAATAATGTACTCTGCATATGAGTTAGTAGGAAGGTATCATACATACATTTTTTCAGTCAGGATTTAAATGTTGTATGTAGAGTTTAGAGTTTATATGCGGATTTCTATTTTTTGTAAATCATGAAATTGCACAGTTGTTGAATATAGGATCTTTATACTATGTAAAAGTGTTTTTATTATGTAATAGCATGGTTCATGTCACCTTGCTTCATTTAACTAATTTGTAGATGTGTTTTAGTAAATAGAATATATAGAATGTTTAAATGATTGCACACTATGTGTGTTTTACTTTAAATTTTCGCATTTTAAGCTGATTTTGTAACCAATCAGCCTTTATGATAGCTCTTATAAAGAGCTTTACTTTTTGTAGTTTGTATCTAAGTCTGAAGAAGCCTGTTGGCGAAAGCGCTTACTTTTGTACAAAATAAAAGAAAAAGTTTTTATTAGAACAACGTGCTCTGGAATATTTGGAGACTTTATAACTTGCTTTGTTATACTGAAGATGTTTTATTGCCGTATGGAACAGCGTATATGGTGACTTTGAAACAATTAAAACAGTTTGATTGTGTCTAATTGATTGTGATTGTGATTAAATAATTAAGTGTTCAAGTCTATGTATATAAAAAGCTGCTATCTTGTTGAAACATTTTTGGTCTGAGGAAGTCAGGAAGAACAGGAATGCAAGCGCTTACCACAATAAAATTATACAGTTTTAAAAGTCTTGCTGAGTCGTGTTCAGTCCGCAGTTTATTATTTTACTACAGTAGTAACGATGCATGACCCACTGGGCTAACTTCCTACAGTAGTAATGATGCATGTCCCTGCTGACTAGCATCTGCTTAAAGTGCAACTCTGTGATATATCATAGAAATCCAAAGTAAATGAGTCCCTACCTGTCTTTTTTGCACCAGAAAGCTCCATTAAACAACTCTAGCAATACAATATATGTACAACATAATGCGTATGCATAGTCAAGATGAATTAGAGAAAGAGAGTTAGACATAATGCGCACTCAATAAGAATGTTTACTAAACTACACTGGTGAAGTAGTAACAAAGTACACGGGTTCAGTTAGTGCTAAGTGCCCTTAAAGATTCAGTTACCATATTAACTACACATCAGGTTCATGACGTGTGCAAGTTAATCTCCAAAAGTGGTATGAAGATGAGCTTGAAATGCAACATATTCTTTCTGATGTATGAATGTCCATATAACAAGCTTGTATTAGTGAAGTTCCTACAACAGAACCAGTAAAGAACACAGTGTCAGTACGAAGGTGTACGGCAGCCAGCAAAGAACTGCAAAGGAGAAACTTATGAGCTGCTTCCACTCCTACAAAAGTCAGCAGTGATGTGTCAAAAAGCTTTTAAAGCAGTTGGTTGATGAGAGCTGCACTTTACTTCTGACTGCTGCCTGTATATCACTGCTAAGCCTTTCACTGTTTTCAAACATGTATAACACTCCACAGTTCTACACTTTTTTTTCTTCCCTTTTTTTCTTCCCTCAACTGGTTACATATTATGGCAGCTGAATCTCCCCTCAACTGGTTAGACATTATGGCAGCTGAATCTCCCCATGCATAACAAAAAATTATGATTGGGCTACCAAAAATAACCCCAATTTGTTATGTTTTCTTGAATGTATTTTAAGATTTACATCCCGAGAGTCAGTGGTGTCAAATGAATTTATTGGAAGCTGTTTCCTGAACAGATAAACTGGCTGCTGATCATTTTCCAGATTATAATCATCCATGTTACACTGCTGTAGTCAGGTTTTTATGTGTAGGTGTAAGTCTCACTACTGACATTCAGTGTGAGTTTGGGGGGGGGGCAAGTTGGTCTGTGTGCTCAGATATATGTATTATTCTCAGTAAAGTACACCCATTCATATAATATTAATTTCCAGACTATTGTACTGGATTGTGACTAGTAATTACAAATGCATATCTGCCACTGTCTTGTGCAGTGCACCAACAAATATAGAATACAAAGGAAGTGCACAATTTGTGGCCTCTGTAAGACTTTTCACAGAATACTTACTTGTCCTGTGCTACTGTATGCAGTATCTGGGGACTTGCACAGCAGAGAAATGCATGCTACGTGTACTGATCTGCTTATATATGCAAAAAACAAACTATTCTCAGTAAATGTAGCATCTCATTTCATCACAGACAGCAATGCACTGCACTGTCTGTACAACAAAGTATAAACATTGAATGGCTTAAGCAATAATGACAATAAAACACTGCACTGTCTGTGCGACAAAGTGCAATTGTGAAATGGCTGAAGCAATAACTGTGCAGTCCTATGCTGATTTTGATTACAGATGGTATCTACATTAATGCTTTAAATATTGCTGTGGTATATATTATTAACCACCAGAGGTCATGTCATCACACAGGTCATGTTGCTGTGCTGCGTACACACTGTGGAAAGCTTATTGTGTGCTTATCTGATTGGCCTGTGGGCATATCTAGTTTAAAACTTTTTTCTATTTCTATACAAGCCTTGTATTTGCGTGATTCTTGGTTCAGCTATTCAGAGCTGCTCATCGTTTTGCAATGATGCCAAGAGTCTGAGAAATTCTGCTTGCATCTGAAGCCATCCTTGGCAAGAAAAATGCATTTAAGTATTATCTTATACTTGTATTACTTGTTTTCATTGCATTCTAAAAGATTTCTGTGTTATTTACTGTTTTTTCCTGCACCTGCTTAGAGTTTAAGTTGCATTTTCCCACTGCTGTAAGGACTGATGTTCTGCAATTGAAGTACTCTAAATGCATTGGATCTGCTGTCTTTAGAGCTTTTAGGCATCTATTTTGTAGTTCTCTAACACTTGGGCTCCAAACCAGTCATTTTACATTAAGATGGTTACATTCTGCACTCTTTTGACTGAAGGGGGCTTATTTACTTAACTGAACTGTGAATTGCTGGTGGAAAGCTTATTATGTGCTTACCTGATTGGCCTGTGGGCATACCTGCTTTAAAACTTGTTTTCTTGTGCTAGTATATAAGCCTCACAGTTGCCTGATGCAGCTCTTCCTGCAGTGGTGGTTACTGGTGCTCTGTATATACGCAATCAATAGAAGTTATATTTTCTCTATAAAAACTACGTCTGAAATTTTCCACAGTCCTGCGCTACTCAAGGAGCAACTGGTTTGCATGCTGAGCAGCACTGCCACATTTAGTTAGCTTTAGATTACATTATTACAGCACTCAGAACTATCACTGCTCAAACAGAAAATGGTTTGCATGCTGAGCAGCATTATCAAATAGGTTACCTGTAGATTACACTGCAATGGAACAAGGAATGGCTGCTTATGCAAACCCCCCCCCCCCATCTATTTCCTGGTAAATCACTTTTTAATCCACAACCACAGATAGGCACTTTTCTGCTATCTCTGCAACCAACTTGGTAGATATGGGCATCCTGAGGCAGTATAGCAATTGCCTCATGTTTACTGACAACCACTTTATTATGAAACAAAATATACAGTATGTTAGATGTAGTTACAATGTCACTTGTGGCAAGACTCAAGGACAGCCAAAAAAGAAATTGCCAAACAGATTGTTAGTGACAAACACACACACACACCATATTTACAAATGACCAGACCCATAGACCCACATATGTGGAGGTGCTCACAGATAACTTACCCAAACCTCAAAGGCCTCCCAGACATGGTCCTCAGAAACTCCATGTGCGTACAAACAAATCAATTCCCACTACAACACATAAAACATGGTGTCTCAACTACAAAGCCCATAAATTGTAACACCATACCACCCAATATTTTGGTCATAGGAGACTCCATTGTGAGACACACATATGTCCCTTTCACCAGGCTGAATAAGGAGAAGGTTACAGTTACTTGCCTGTCAAGGGCGAAGATTTGCAAGATCATGGAAGCGTTCAGTTCACTAAACCCAAAGTACTGGCATGAATAGTTCATATGGGTGTAGATGACCTGAGATGTATCTCCCTGGACTATATGAATCAAGACATGATTGAGCTCTCAAAATATGTGTCACTGGCACGTATGAGCCTAGCATTGAGTAGCATTTGTCTCCATGGATGATGCTACAATCACAACAGAAAATGATTGACTTTAATAATTGGCTTAGCTTCTGGTGCCACTCCAAGGGGGTTCAATATTTGTCAGCCTGGGAGAACATGATTGACAGGCCACACTGATTTGTCAAGAATGGTCTTCACTTGTCACTACTAGGCGTTTGGATATTGACCAAAACATTATCTGCCCCTACAGTGCCTTTTCAGGCATTGCCAAACACACAAACTTGCCATCATAACAAAATCTATTCATGATAAGCTAAAGGCATTACTGCACAATGTTAGGAGTCTCATCAAGAACTATACTCCCCAGAAGCACTCCTCACCCTGGAGAATGCTGACATCTGTGCAGTTACTGAGACATGGTTCAAAGCCACAGAAAGCACTCTAGCAGTGCAAGACTATAACGACTTTTACACATTCTGATCACCCACTGCACATGAAAAGTCAGAAGCTGGAAGTGTATCCATCTACATAAAGAATTCGCACACCTCAGGACTGATCAAACAATATGACACACTTGAGCTACTCCATGTCCAACTAACTATAGTAAAAATCCCTTACCATATCCTTGCTAGATACAGTTCATCCACCATGAACCAGGAAAACCATACCTCATCAGCAAAGCAAAGACAGCAAATACAACGAAGAACAAAGACCAAGAACCCAATGAATAAAATGTATTTCTCTCTGACGTCTCGGCATACACTGCCTGCTTGGAGTACACAGTTACTTCACATCACATACTTGGTTTATATACACTGCTAAATAAGCAATTAAACAATAAAGTCATCAGGTAATACCATCAAACACTTAAAAATATTTAAAGTAATACATGCCAAAGTAATACATGCCAATTAAAATCAACATTCATACCCTTTGGAAACAAAGTATCAAACTTTAATATATACACTGCTTCTTTATAAAGAAGTTTATTCTTGCTGACACCCCCCCCCCAAAAAAAAAAATATTCGACCATTTAATAGTCCAAAATAAGGCACGATAAATTTGCATGCCTTACATTTGCCACATCCTACTGTCCCTTACATGAGGTCTTACATGAGTCACTAAGAAAAAAAGGGACAGTAGGATGCGGCAAATGTAAGGCATGCGAATATATTGTGCCTTATTTTATACTCTTAAATGGTCGAAGATTTGAAGTTTGTGGGAATTATAGGTGTGACACTGAGGGCATTATTTATGCCCTCAGATGTCCCTGCAATAAGTTTTATGTAGGCGAGTCCAAAAGGGCTTTTAAAATAAGGTTATTAGAACATGTTCACGATATATTAAATAAAAAGGAACAGAGTTCAGTGGCACAACATTTTTTGCAAGCACATGGTAGTTCTGTTCATGGTTTACAAGCGACAATTTTAGAAAAAGTGGAGTGTGTTTTTTTTTGGGGGGGGGGCTGTCAGCAAGAATAAACTTCTTTATAAAGAAGCACTACATATATTAAAGTTTGATACTTTGTTTCCAAAGGGTATGAATGCTGATTTTAATTGGCATGTATTACTTCAAATATGTTTTAAGTATTTGATGGCATTACCTGATGACTTTATTGTTTAATTGCTTACTTAGCAGTGTATATAAACCAAGTGTGTGATGTGAAGTAACTGTGTACTCCAAGAAGGCAGTGTATGCCGAGACATCAGAGAGGAATAAATTTTATTCATTGGGTTCCTGGTCTTTGTTCTTCGTTGTATTTGCTGAAAACCATATCTCATACCTGAATTTACTAGAATCACTTAACATTCAGCCCAATGCCATATTTATGGGTAATTTCAACTAGCCCTCTATTATCTGGGAAGCATACATGATCACTAACATGCAGGTTCAAAGATTTCTATAAGTAGTCAATGCAAATGCCCTGCAGCATCTAGTCTGCACTCCCACTAGGGGTACAAATATCCTAGACGTGGTAGTCACAAATATGGCAAAGTGTTGCACTCCCCCAATTGTAATGTCCTCACTGGTTAGATCAGATCACAAAGTGGGCTCCCTTAAAATAAATATAACACTAGAACCCGCACCTAACCCCAAAACCTTTAAGAACTTTTCGAAGACAAACTATCTACTATTATGCAATGGTTTAGCTAATTTCCAAGTATTGCCAAACTCAGAAAACTCAAAAGCCTATGCAGAGGCATACACAAAAGCCCTGTATGACCACATAAACAATGCAGACGAATAGCAGTACCTGTTCAAAATAAGCTTAAGACAAAACACAGACCAAATCACCCTGGTGGACCCCCTGGTATAAGTATATTGTACAACAAAAGAAAGAAAATCCCATCTAGGAGTAAGAAGGAATGTGCACAACACAGCAAATACTACCTCATTAGTGTAAAGAAGCAAATCAGGGGACTAGTCAAGTTTTCAAAAGTGAATTCTGAAGCAGAAATAGCCCCTAAGCTAAGGACATTTTTCAGTTATGTCCACAATCTTAAAGGCAACACCCAACAATGCGTAGAGTTAGTGCTACCCAGCCAGAAGATGTATCAAATTTGCTGGCCAAATTTCACCTCCCAATCACTGCTGGTTACCCCCCAAGAAATACCCTCCACCATTCCTCTATAAGTTTTCATCAAAGAACAGTTTGCCACTACACTCTTTAAAGCTAAAAACACAGCTTTATTGGGGACCAACAATATCAAAGGATTCGTCTTAAATCGCTTGAAACATGACCTATTGGGATCACTATAACTACTGAACCACAGCCTCTGGACTGGCCTTGTCCCTTGGGACCGGAGGACAGCAATGATCATCCCTCTGCATAAATGGGGACAGTCAACAGACCCATACGTTTGTCTAGTCTCATATGAAAGGCAATGGAAAGAGTAACCATGGATCTGATAAACAATGATATAGAAAATCTCCAAACACTGATCCCATCCCAGTTTGACTTTAGAGCAGGCATGCCTGCTCTATCTGTTGGACTTCTTTTTGAAAGTCATTAGGGACATGGATGAGGGTAAAACATTACATACTGCCTACTTTGACCTGGCTAAGGCATTTGACACAATGCCCCACTTGGATACTATAGATAAACTCACAAAACTGAACTTTCTGTCACCAGATGGCTAGCCAAATGGCTCCCAGACATGACACGTTGCTAGAGTGCAAGAATCTGTATCAAACAAGAGGCCATTTACTAGTGGAGTACCATAGGGTTCAGTGCTGTGACCTCTCCTGTTTGGAATATACTTCTCTAAAGTCAAATCTAATGTTGAAGGCTTTTAGCTGATAAAGTTTGCTGATGACTGCAAGTTGTGGACAATCAATGAATCCCAAAGTGATGCAGAAATCCCTCAGAAGGGTCGGTGTCAGGCAAATGATTGGTGCCAGAATCATGACCTAATAATAAATACCACAGAATGCATAATTAAGCCTTTTGGGAAGTAAAATATCACTGGGAATTACAACATTAATATTACATCCCTAAGAGTGGACCCAGAGATGACAGATCTAGGTACACAGGTGGACTAGAGCCTAAACTTTGACCACTATGTGTTCACAGTGGTGAGGAAGCCCTTCTATGTGGCACAGCTTATAATTAAGGCATGGCATCAAGATCCAAGGAAGTTATAGTCCCACTGTACTCGGCCCTCATCAGAAAAAAAATTGAGTGCAATGCATTTCAGCTTGTACTTGACCAGGCACTTGCAAACTGGAGTGGCCTCAGAGATTTGTTACAAAAAAAATACAGGGTATAAACAACATGTCCTATGTGGTTCATCTAAAAGCCCTATCCCTGACTGAACTGATACACATTTGCAAAACAAACTCCACAAGAATTACCCAATCCAAGAATCTAAACCTGTGACATGAACAAAAGTTGCTGGAGAGACAGATGTGTGTCTCTACCCCTATTCATGTAAACTTCAGCCTGTACTACTTAACTTACAGGTTGCACCAGGTATCTTTACAATGCATCACATTACTGTTCACGCATGGTGCTTTACACTGGTGTTTGTCATGCATCCATACAGGGTCACAAATTTGCTAAGGCTTAACAATCAGACTGTTATTCCTGCTGCAGTTTATCTGCAGTATTTGACTATGTCAGTGGTACCATAAGGACTGGCAGGTTTGACTTGTACATTACCAGGGATATTGGGTATGTTTTTTTCACATGTGCCACACAACATCAGGACAAGAATAACAAGCACAGGTTGTCAAAAACAGTGACTATGTCACACACAGTAAGAGTACATACTTTTCTACCACTGACTACACAGCAGTCCCAGCAACATTGATATTACTAATATTTGTTGTGCCTACCCGTTCTGTATTATCAGCCATGCTGCTGCCTAGTTAATTCATTATGAGGTGCTAGAGATAAAATGTCCAGAAATACCACCCAGTTATGGGTGGGGAGGAGGAAAGAGGGCATTGCAAAAAAAAAATACATATATAACTATGCTATACCTTCCCCCTGTGAATGTTTGGTACAGCTGTTCTCCACTGCTTACTGTAATTCATTTGTTGTACAATCCATATAAAAATGAGAAGTCATACTTCATCATCGCAAACACGATATGCTCACAGGATCATAGGAGGTTAAGAGGCTAATCGCCTTAGGGGCCTTACAAGCCTAGCCAAGAGATTATCCCCCAAAATAGAAACCTCAGTCAGCACCTGTCATCCCTGTCAATGAGGGAATAAAAGTGGAACCTCTGGGACTAATTTGTGATTTCCCATCCACTCATCAAGGTTGAACATGAAGAGGGTCAGCGAGGTACTCTATTTGACATGCATGGGAAGTCTATTCCAGAGCCGGGGCAGTCTCTGGATTGATTAGGTAATGTGTGAGGATTTATACTTGCGGATATGGAGCATCTCTAGTAGGTCTGGGTCTGATATTGCCTTGTAGGCGAAATACAGGTCACCTCTGAGCAATCTGTATAATACCGAGTAGAGTGATAGTGATTTCGGGTCTATATTAGATGATCGAACTTTCAAAAGTTTGACTGTCATATGGTCGACACCATATGATCGAATTTTTGAAAGTTTGAACATATTAACGGAGATCTCCGTACAGCGTGGAATGAGAAGATTTCCCTTTTGTGCACTGTAGTGTGATCTTGGAGTTAGTATATTTAAAGAACGGGGGAGTGCAGGGGTGCTTGCCCCCCTAATTAAAACATTCAGGTAGGTTATATGTGTAGTTTATTTTTTTTATTAGATACTCAAACTTTTAAACGTTCAATCATATGGTGTTAACCATATGACAGTTGAACTTTTGAAAGTTAAATTATTTAATTTAGACCCATGATTTCAGCCTATCCACATAGGACAGGTGTTGGAGGCCATGGATTCTCTTTGTGAGGTATTGCTCGCGCCTTTCCAGTTGATACAGGTGTTTGGAGAGGTACATACCAAACTGGGCATTATACTCAATTATAGGTCTAATGAGGGAGGAGTACAGAGAGGCAATAACCTCCTTTTTTCTGGATGCAATCCCTTTACTTATGAGATGAACCAATTAAAAGGCTTTTCTGACCATTGCCGCCACATGATGGTCGAATGTGAGATTTTTGTCAACCTGAGTATCTAGGTCTCTCACCACAGGTTAAGTGCTTAGAGCGTTGCTGTTGATGTGGTAATCAGTAGGGGCCATGTTTTTACTGACTGGTATGATAATACATTTTTTTTGCATTTAGCTTAAGGCCATGACTTCTGCACCAGTTATTTGTAGCTGCGAGACCCTCTTGCAGTATGCTAACATCATTTGGGGAGTCAATGACAGCACTCAACTTACAGTCATCCGCAAACTTGATCAGCTGCAGACTCTGTCTTTGCCTGGACCTCTGAGAAGAAGACGTTAAACAGTAGGGGTCCCAGGACAGATTCCTGGGGAAGACCACTAGTGACAGGTCAGCTGTCAGAAGTGATGGCACCTATTTTGACCTGGTGGTTCCGGTCAGCCAGTTAGTCACCCATCTGACGAGATAGGGATGAACACCAAGTTGCATTAGCTTTTCGAATATGCCAGACTGGGGGATTGTGTCAAAGGCCTTGGCCAGGTCAAGTTAAGCTGTATGTACTGACTTTTCCTCATCCAGGGCTTTGTGACCGTCTTAAAGAACTCAACTAGGTTCAACAGGCAAGATCTGCCCCTGATGAATCCAAATTGGGTGGGGTCAAGTGCTTGGAGATTGCCTATGTCGTTGTTTATGAGATCCACAATAATATGCTCCATGGCTTTACACATCAGACTTGTCAAGCTAATGGGGTGATAGTTTCCCAGGTCAGTAGTGTCACCACCTCTGTGCAAAGGGATGACAATGGCAGTTCTCCACTCTGCTGGAATGAAGCCTCTAATTAGGCCGTGGTTAAACAGAGTGCTCAATGGTGAAGTTAGTTCTTGCTGGAGATGGTGCAGAATACAGCTTGGGATACTATCAGGTCCCATGGAAGCTGTGTTCTTTGCCTTGGATAGGGCCTTTAACACTTGATCAATGGAGATGTGAGGTGTGGGACAAGTATCGGAGATGTCAACTGGGCCTTTGGGGGGCAACAGGGGGGTGAAGTTTGCAATGAACCTATCAGCTAGCAGGGTGGCAAAGTCAAGAGGATCAGTGTAAGTGGTACCATTAAGTACTAATTCGGAACAAACTTGGACTTTGCCATGGAGGTTCCTAATGTAACTGAAGAAGGACTTGTGGTTTCTCTTTGTTTTGGAGGCTAGTTTTGACTCATAATTGACTTTGGAGGTTTTTACTACTGATCTAATTTGCTTGTTGAGGCAGAAGAAGGAGTTAATCCGATTTGGAATTTGTTCCTTTTTACCCTTGGACAACAGTTTCTTCCTTTTGTTGTAAAGCCCGTTGATAGAGGATGTCCACTAGATAGGTTTGTGTTTCCTTGAGGAGCAGGTTTTAGTTCTGTTGTGGATGTCTGAGTTCATGCAGCTGTACAGGTGTTTGTATATTGTACTGGCGTACTGTTGAACATAGTTGTCTGCATCTTCTGAGGGGGGCAGTGGTGTGAAGCTGCAGATACCCTCCCTTAGGAGGTTCTAGTCAGCTTTTGAGAGTTTTTTTTTAGCCTGGTTACAGCTGGGGAGGGTTTGGGTGGGATAGAAACTTTGAATGAAACAGACCGATGATCTGATCTCACCAGGGAAGAACATACTATGGAAGTGGTGGAGCGGTCACCCATGCTGATGAGAACCAAGTCCAGTATATTATCTCCCACTTTTAGGGTTAGAAACCAGCTGGTCTAGTGCATTAGAACTGATTAAGTCAAGGAATCATTGGGTGAGTGCATTAGTGCAGGAATAGTTCACCCAGTCTGTGGTGGGGTAGTTGAAGTCACCAATGTTCAGGATGTTAGGGGGTACCTTGATGGAGTCAAGTAGGTCCAGGTAGGAGGAGTGGTGTCCTGAGTCATAGAGGGGGGTCTATAGCTGACTATAACTCAGATGGGTGCCTTGCCAACTGTCAGTTGCACCTGGGAGTAATTCCAGTGCGTCATGCTGGTAAACCACTCTGAAGGTGTGCCTGTCCTTAATGAAGACAGAGACTCCACCACCCTTAGTCTTTCCAACCTCACATCTCTTCCATCACTTTGTACCTACTTCCTGTATTTCCTGCTCGCGCCTGCTATGTGTTGTGAAATTTCCATCCTGTTCTATTCTGTCTGCTACAATCTTCATCTATTTCATTTCTATTCTGTGTTGTTGTCCACATCTTGGTATGATTCCTCCTGTTATCCATAACGTTGCTTGCATTAAGCTCTATACTGTCTGTGTACAAAACTCAGTCCATGCAAGTATACACGCTGTGGCACAGACCACTTCTCTATTTGTACACTCAGTGCCTCAGGTATGTTTAAACTAGGGGGACGCTTTCTTTGCCGAGCACAGTGTACAAGAAAGTATGACATTTATTAGTCAAACACATTTTAACATTTTCCTGGGTTACTGCACTAAGTATCATGGCATTTGTTCCAGTTCCCTACTGTAACGTATACATTTGAACTTCTGTAAATAAACCCTCCGGACATCCATTTCATCGCACAGGACTGCATTTGGCTTTATTGGTGTACCACAGTGGTAAATCTAACACTACCCTAACACATTAGCATGGCCTTCTATAAGGCACACATGTCACTATATGAGGACACATGGTACAGTACTGTTACTCTCCATGTGCCCTCATATTTAACAATACACATACTGATGGCTATGCAGTCACATTTGTGTACATTGGCAAATGTCCACATAACTAAATAGCATGTTCACATGGATTTACTGGCCTGTGTTTATTTGCACTGTACTATAGTTTCCTTGTGGTGTACTCCATGCTGCTTTGCAAATCCACGCCATTTTATAATTTCAAAGGCTTGTTTTTGTGCACCCTCCTGTTCCTATATAGCATATTATACTGCATAGTTGCTTATGCACAGTTTTGTGGACCACATTACCTTTTGGAATAAGGGCTGTTTTGCATACAGAACATTTAACAGGTAAGCAAGCATTCACGTAAAAACATCTAACAAGTGAACAACCATTAAACAGAAGACAGGGTTAAGCATTTAATTCCTTGGCAACACAATGTGTGAGGGCTTTAATGTCAGCACTAGCCACACAGGAACGTGATAACAGCATCTCCATATCTCTCATTACTGCTGCCACTGTTTTTACTATTAACTGCCCTGCTGTCAGGGGTACACTTGTTCATTGTTCTGTGGTTATGCAAAAAGCTCTTCCAAGGTTATCTGATGATTGCTCCTGTTATCAGCAAAAGACAAATGGGAAGCCTCTACTTAATCCTAATGCCACGATCAAAAGGTGGGTTTGCTTTGTGAACATCATTAGCAAGGGACTTCTTGAGATTGTGTTGCTAATCTTGAACTCAGAACAATCCCAAAGACTGCATACTTTGCCCAAAGGTGCACTCTTTCCCCTTCCAAGTAAACAACAATAACATTATCATCAGGACACACCGCATCATCATAAGACTCTTTTGACTTCTTAAAGCAGAATGCAACCACAATTCACTTTAACCTGCATTTTATGTTGCACCTAAGAAGGAAAGTGTCACTTAAAACACTAACAAGTCACAACAATGGAACACGGGTATAAGTCAGGATTATAAGAACTGCACATTAACTTCCAAAATACCAACAATATTTTATTTATATGAAATGAAACATCAATAAAAAGGTAAAAACAGCATTTTGTATCATGTCTAACTACATCAGTTTCATATAGCAACTGCAAAATTCCTGGAACTCTGCTGAAGAGTTTTTAATGGGCATGGCATTATGTTCAGAATTCAGATCATTCTATGACTATGCATTTTGGCACAGCTAGCTTTCCTTACACACTGCTCCATTCTTTAATAGCTGATAATGTTTTGTTTGAAGGGACCTTGAAAAAAGAGCAGACAGCATAGTTTGCACATTATGGATATGTTTACATTAATTTATCTAATTACTTTTTTTAAAGCAGCAACAGACTGGTGGCACATTTATTCTCAGCAACAAGTTAAAATGGGTGCAGATGCCAAGAACTTGAATAAATAACTCCACTAATACTGTTTCATTCTCTTAAGGCAGTTACAAATTTTTTTAGAAAAGATATAGCCATACTAAATAATACATTTTAGCAGGTTGTCTAGAAATGTGACCATACAGTTAAAAGGGCTTAGGACGATAATGCAAAAAAGAATATACCTGTATTATATTTGAAAAAAGGAGTATACCTGTGTTACATTCACTTACACACACAAACAGTGTCAAAGACTTTCACAAACCACTTTTGCCCTGCAGAATGAGGCAACAACTCATTCATTCAAGGATTACCAAATCCCAGATACATAAAGAAACCCAAATGTCATTGCAAACATGAGGTATGTTAATGCACTTTAAGGCAACAGAAACTGGCCATGAGACCCATGTTACAGTAACCATAAATTTGGAATTTAACTATGTTTAGCAGCTCCCCTTGGAACAAACTAAAATTAAACGAAGACATGATATTCCATTTTAACTTCATTTCTAACAGTTTTCATGATAGCATATTATGGGTACTATGCAGTCAGTTTTTATCATTCCTTCAAAGTGATTTACATACACTTCACCTGGTGATTTGCATAGCAACAACGAACAGTTCTTTAACGATCGACTTTACTGATAAATATTCAGTAACCCTTTTTTTTTTGACTGCTTTGTAAGGAGTTGCTTCTCTGTTCATTTGTTTTGTTTGTTGAATACTCATTATCACGATATGGCACGCACAATAAAAGTGACAGGTGTGTACTGCCATGCAAATAAATGAATTTAATCACATGTAACTAACTGGGCATTACATCTACAAGGGTTAAATAAGCAAAAGAGTATGTGATAAAACGCATTTCACTGCTAAAGAGTGGACAGTGTTTATCAGTGTCAGATTTGGCAGCTCTTGCTATTTCCTTCTGCAGTGATGTATGAAAAGCATGTGTTATATGTGAATATCTTTGTTAAAACATCGGAGAATTAAGTGCTTTCATTCTTATTTCCCCAACTACTATAAGTTATTAAGGATTTAGTGAATAAGAATCATTTCAATCTACACATTATGTCTGAAAAGTCGCTATCATCATACAAATTGTGGAAAGTGAGAACTTACATCCGTGTAAGTGTGGAGGTAAATAATCAAGTCAATAAATGACAGTTTCAGGTTACAGTACTAGCATTTTGTACTAGTTTGCTGTGAATATTTTTTTTGGGGTGGGGGATTGATCTCATGAGACTGTTTGATAATGTTGAACATAAATGGGTCATGCTTACTGTGACGATCACCACTGCTACCAATATGTGATAGGCACCACTATGTGCCATCCTCATGCTGGGCCAGTAATCAAGGAGTCTGAATCCTTACCACTGACACTGGAGAAGGGCGTGCACTTGGAATACAGGTGGATACACTCAGTATTTCCAGATGCAGAACTCAGTGCATCAAGTATGATTTTCCTTAAGAGCACACAGGGAATACACTAAGCACGGGGTATGGATGTCTCTATGTCTTCTGACTGGTAAAGCTGTAGGGTTAGGTCCTCAGTCAAGGGTCCAAGCCAAATCCACCAGCACACACTCTGTAAACCCAGTGCTTCATGTACCTGCCTCAGGTACCTGACACATACACACTCTAAGATCTAATTTTCACACACACACACACACACACACACACACACACACACACACACACACACACACACACACACACACACACACACACACACACACCTGGGAAAGGCTGGCACAGATTACCTGCTCTAACAAATCTTCCCAGACTATAAGGTAGTTATCACTGCTACCAGTCAGGTACTATAAGGCTCTTAACAAAGTGTGTCCAATTATACTACGCAATATTAATACTAATACAAATGGTAGTAGTTCACCAAGAAGGCTAGGTCTTCTGCAGTGGCCCACACAGTGTCAACAAAATAATTATAAGTACTCTCAAACGTTAAGCACTATCTACAGGGATCAGCCATGATAAAACTTTTAAATATATTTAATAATAAATAATAAAAGTACATGAAAAAACAATGTATATTCACAGTAAATCACAGAAAATGTTGAAAACAATATTGATGGACAGACTCATACAAATAACTAAGCTTCACTATATTCCTGGTTGAATCTAAGATAATTTGCTGTTCCCTAATAACTTACTTGGGCAAGGCAAGATGAAATACATGAGCAGTCCTAGTCAGGCTCCCAAACAGAATACTCTATATTCTCTGAGATTACTCCCTGTAAAATATAATATCCAAGATGACTTGCAGAATGACCTTATTTGGTCACCTGATTCTAGGTTCTCACAACATCTCCTTTTGAAGTTTGAGACAAGACTTTAAGCAGACTGCTACAATAACACATTTAGAACTTTTATGGTAATGCCTAGGAGCCAGAAATATTTACAACACACCCCCTTTCTTTACAAACGCTAACAGATCACAGCTGTTCCCAGACCTATCATCTCCAGTTCTACTCATCACTGTGGGGTACCATTCAGTGATGTAACAGCTCATTTACATTTCCCTTATTTTTCTTAAAATAAGCCAGCTGGTTAACCATTGCTGTGCCAGTGTCCTCTATTAAAACATACATTAAATTCAGATACCATAATACATGTACATTTCTCTTTATTTCACCAGGGTGCACTGCTGATGCATTTCACAAATACATTTTCAGCACAAGTATCTGTACAAATCAGCTTGATATATATAAATGGCATATAATTATTTATAAAATTCCAGCTAGCTGTGTTAGCAGAAGTCATACATCCTCTGCCCTAATTCTCCCTGGCATGGCTGGCAGTACCTCCCATCGTCACACTTACAAAATAGGTTTCTATCATAGGTTCAGATATTAGCTAACTGCCTAAAAGCCTATTTTAGGTCTAGCTAATAACCCAAGGTCAGAATTAAATCCTATACTTTGTGTCTACAAAGTGAAGACCTTAACCATTATGCTAATCCCACATTCCAAAATAATCTGGTGTTACAACTACAAGTTTATAGGTAAATACTAGGCTATTAGTCTGTACACTATTACAAGAATAACCAATAATCAGAGGTAAGAACCAAACCCTGCACCTTATATCAGTGAAATAAAGACCTTAACCATTACACCAATTCTTCCTATCATAGTGAAGAGACAGAATGAAGAGTCATAACTTGCATAAGAGGAATGAATACATTTCAGTTTCAGTCAGTGTAAATACTGTAGGTGATAGGTGGAGAGGTAGGAATGGAGAAGGAAAATAAGGGAAGCTGCTAACGGGGTCTAGGGGAATGACTAGGATAACCAAGTATGGGATTTTTGTCCAAACACTGACAGTTCTGCTTTGCACATTTTACTCAAGGGACTACTTTATAGCCCTAGGTCAGGATCCCAAACCCAGAGAATATGATTAGTGGTACTGAGTATTCAAAAATAATTTCTGATGTCAGGTACTACATAAATAACTTGATGACCTGGAACATGGGGGGAAACTCATTCTAGACGACTGTCACAAAGTTTTGCTACAAGATATAAACAAGAAAGTAAAAGCTGTGGGAAAAAATAAAGAGTAGGGACTTACCAACAGCAGCAGCTGACTATAAACCAGGAGAGGGTTGGCTGCCCTGTTTCATAAAGAGTACATACTGAATTGAGCCTAGATAATGGGACAGAGAAACAGGTGATTTGGAAAAGTATTCTTGGTGGTAGAAAAGTACTATAAGGAAAATATCTGTCCTTAACAATGATTCAGTAGGTTTCTTCTCTGAAATTTTTTTGGAAATGTGGAAGTCTTCGGGTGGCAAAGTATAACCAGATAATAAATGAGGATTATAATTTAACGGTTGTTTCTAATTTCAATTATAAATCAGAATGTCACCAAAATTAAAGACAAGATCTACTTGTTGCAAGGAACATTGGGACCGAGTTGACATTTTAGGGGAACCTCACTCACACAAGCTGCAATTTGCATTTTCAAGAGACATAACAAAATAGGCCAGCATGACTATTTGTTCTTAATACACACAGGGCAAGTGAATCTCTCTCCATCGCTCTCTCTCTCTCTCTCTCTATTTAGCTATGTTTATAAAAGCTAATTAGAGATCTCTCTCTGTCTGCTTATATCTCATTACAGATTTAGATTTTGGATAACGCCTGATAACAATGGTACTAAACTCAGAATCAGGAAACATACCAGGACAAATTGGAAATAAGCTCACCTTAAATAGGAGTTGTCAGATTGTACACAAGTGTTATGTGGATTGTCTCACAGGCTATATGAGAAAACTGTAGCTTGTGTAAGGGAGACAGACAATATTGCTTTAATTTGGTGGGGTAGAGTAAAAACTGTGATAAAGAAAAGACTAATGGTGGAGGAAGCAAGAACAAGGAGATTTCTGCAAGACTGGCTTGAAATAAGGAAAGAAAACTTTCTAAGACCGTACAAAAGGAAACATTAACAAAGCAAATGATTAAAGGGAGATGCAAATCAAATGACCCTTTCACACAGAGAGGCAGAAACAGTATAAAAGGAATTTCTAATGGGTACACAATTGTAAGCATGGCAAAATACACTGTCTGTGCTTCTAAACAGTGGAAAAAACAACAGATCATAGTGTGGCTTACAGTATACATAAAATTGGTAATAAACAATCTGGGGAAGAATTTTTGAAGATTTCCCCAAAAATTTATAGTGGCAGGGTAACAGAGCAGGAAGATGGGGGGGGGATTATTAGTGAATGTAGGAGCACCCAGGCTAGTGCAGTGGTGCCCAAAGGATTTGGACAAACCAATCATGAGACATAGGTTAAGACCACCATTAGTAGAAGTAATTCAGGGAAGACTACAGGTCCAGCTAAAGTACCAGCTGAATGTTAGAAATGGGAAGGTGAAACACTAATGGATCTCTTTAATGACATCAAAATTTAACTAGTAAGTCATCGTGGCAGGTATCCTCCATGAAGAGGTCTTGAACTGCTGTTTTGCCAAAAGGAGAAGTAGACCAACAGGGTAAGGGTAATTGTAAGCTGAGATATTATTACTAGGCAAAGATGTTTGCCAATACATTAGACAGATCTCAGTGTAAAAGGACAATGAGGTTCATAAAGTGGTGTCAGGCCATTAATGATTGCTGGATACTAACATGTTTCTTTAAAACACAGAGTCAGAGGGGATACATGGGTGCAGTCATAGTCAACATCAGAATGGCATCTGACCCCACCAAGTGGAATTTTTCATTTAAGATTTTAAAGAATAGAGTATTTGGGGTATGGTTAGGATATTATACAAAAATATTTTTAATATATCAGTGAAGAGAGGTATTTTGTCTAAGGGGGTACCCATAAAGGTACCAATTAGGGGTGCACCCTATTACCTCTGCTTTTCATCCTGATTGCAGAATGGCAATCAGAGTCAGAAAGAAACTTATGGTATAGTTTGAAGGGGAGATAGGTTCTGGTTTTGTCTTCCTACTGATGGCAGAATATTCTTAGCACAGAATGTGGATCGCACAACTCCAAGGTTACTGGCTTTATTTAAAGATGTCATAAAGCAGTCTGGCCTTGTTTGTAATATGGAGAACACATTTCTAGCTAGGATAGGAGATGACAAAGGCAGGTATCCTTGTCACCCTAAAGGAGTACAGAAATTTTGTACTTCAAACTCACTATGGGAATTACTCTGGAGACCACAACTAGAGATAATCTTCCAATTTCTATGACAAGTTTAGAAGGTTTTTCAATGATGGTGTATCATAACATGCATAGCAGAATAAATTCAGTTATTTTTTTCCATGTAATCTTCCACACTGTGATTCAATTTAACCAATGAAGCTAGTAAAGATCCAAGTTCTAATAGCTGACAATATCAAAAGGGAACCAAGGACAAAGGATGCCATGATGGGGCCTCCCTCCTCTACCATTAACAGTAGAGAAATATAAACAGGGAGGGGCAGGATGAGTAGGAACACATTGGTAATTTGGTGCAGGAGAGCCTGTTGATATGGCAAATCAGATGAGAGAGTGGGAATACTAATTAATGATGCTGGCACAGGGGAAATGTTGATGAATAAACCCCATTCATCTACAACAGCAGAATGGTACGAGACTGTAAAAACAAGGAAAACAGGACAGTACAGGCCACAGGTAGTGTGACACTCATGCACTGGCCCAGTAATCAAGGAGTCTCAATCCTCACCACTAACACGAGTGAGGGGCATGCACATTGGGAAGGATAACAAGTACACACACACAGTAAAGTACAATTTCCCTTAAGAGCACACAGAGATCACAGTCAGCCTGGGGCTGGTTTCTCCCTTTCTCTCCAGATCCCCAATAAGACTCCCCACTGGCACAACTATAGATTGGAGTCCTTAGCCGGGGTTATAAGCCAAGTCCTCCTAGCACTCCCTCTGTCCAACTAGTGCTTCATGCCCCTGCCCAGGTAGCTGATACACACACACACACTTTGAGATATGATTTATATACAAACACACACACTCTCCTGCGGAAGGCTGGCACAGGTTCACTTGGTAACCCCTTCTGTCTAGGCTATAAGGTAGTAATCCACTGCCTCCAGAACCCCTACTTATCAGCTGCTTTAAGGCCGTTCCCAAAAGGTGACCAATTTTGCTGTGTAATAATACTGTTATCCAATTAGTAATTGTGACCAGAATTTTTAAGGCTATTGGAGTGGCTTGAACAGTATCGCAAAATGCATGCAAGTACTCTAGAGCTTAAATTATCTCTACACAAAGCAGACACAGTTGAAAGGTTTAAAAATATTCAATAATAAATAATAAAAACAGAAGACAAATCTCCTCAATTCAACACAGTGGTAGTCAAGTGTTCAGAAATCACAGGAACTTTAAAACAATTCTGTAGGTCAGTCTGACATAAATATAGAAAACAGCTAGTCCAGTCTTACTATTTTCTATCTATTTCTAAGAGAAATACTAAAGTCTAAGATCTTACTTGCATACAGAGCAAGCAAGTGCTGGTGATGTCAGTTCTGAAGACAAATGCAAAATGCTATCTCTTTCTCTCGGAGATCTCTTAAACTGATAATACATGACTGCTGACTCATTTTAGATTATATCATTCTTGACACTTCTCTGGTTCCCAGGTTAACAGAAACTCAGAATTTAACATATCTTTGTAATCTTGCGCCTGTAGGAAGCCACAGCAATAAAAGACATTTTACATTTAAAATCTAGTAATTAACTCTTGTCCTAAGACAACAGAAAGAATTACTTCATCCAGAGATCCTGTCTCTGAGCTTTGAGATCAAACAGTCATAAAATACTTTATCAGCTTTCTTCCAGCAGGGTGCACTGTGGTTAAATTTTTGAAGTTCTGAACATATAACACAGCTTTTCTTACATTTAGCTTTCTTACAATTGTAAAACAGCCCGTGGATTATATTAATATTTACAATGACACAGAATTATCTACAAAAATTCTATCTAGCTGGGCTGGCAGCCTTTCAGTTTTTCACAAGTAGTATCAGTGCTTAGAAGCAAATGGGGAAATACTGAAAGCAAGAAACAGCAATGTAATGGAGATAGAAGAACATGAATTCCAGTACTTGTGGAAGAAGCACAAACTACTTGACTTCTAATGGTTTACATATATTCACCTCCGATCAATATAACATAGGGATATACGTGACAGAGGCAAACAGTATGGTGGGAGGGCACCCTGACAGAATGGATTAGCGTTAAAAAGGAAATGGATGCTACAGCTACAGGGAATCTCTAGTAAAGGAAAGGGGAGGGAATAAGGGATCAATTACAGAGAAGATGGAAAGAATAACTCCCAGGGGATAAGAGGGAGCAGGAATGCGATGGCTGTTTATCAGTAAGAAGGCGGGCATTTATTTGTTACCAACATGCATAAATACTGTATAGCTGGTAATAAACAAGAGTTATAAAGAAGGTGGGAAATAGTCTGCAACATGTTTGAGATGTGCAGTCAGACGCATATATAATGCAAATGTCTGTGTGTCTGTAATAGGGTGAGAAATGGGTGGGAACAACCTGTAAACATACAAGTAAATAATTTTTGGGAAATGAGTAACTAAATCTTAATGCACGCATGGGTTTCAGCTGGAAGAGGAAAGGGAGCCGGTTTGAATTTACTTATTAGCTCTTGCTGATATCCCCATGTGTACATTATACAAATAACTATCTTTTGATATATCAGCAAAGAGAGTTATCTTGTCTAAGGGGGATTCCCATAAAGGTACCAATTAGGTAGCTGTGCTGATCATGGAAAACAAATGGCAATCGGAGATAGAAAGAAATTTGTTGTGGTACAGTCTGAAGGGGAACTAGGTCCTGGTTTTGTGAAAAACAAAGATAGGTGAAACACTTAGTTCTGTCTATGCTAAATGAAATATCAGGTAAAATCCTTCTGGCAAGACAACAGGTCTTTACTTCCATGTGAAGTAGTTAGGATATTAATGAATACAAACATTAGTCAGAGTCAGAAATACATTTTTAATATTGCAAAACTGTCTTTATACCTCATGGTGCAAAATTACTGTTGTCATGATATTTCTCCAGGGTTACAGGGAAATATTTAATAAGAAAATGCTGATACAAATGCTCAAGTGAGACTCGCATACAATGTTAAGGTAGGCACTAGGCCAACATATGTGTTTAGTCATATACAGTCTCTATGTAGCTTGTAATTTCTTTGATCGAGAGCTTGTAATATTCTGTAATGTTCAGTTTACTCAAGTTCATTGTGTGTTTTGCAAATCTACAGTATTTTCTACAAAACCTTAAAATGTAATAGATTGAAATATTAACAGTAACAAGCCTCATTGAAGACAGTTGAGTTCATGAAGTGTTACCATAGCTTGATAGTGAGCTGAAGAAAATGTAAACAAAGTAATAAAAAATGAAGGTAGGTTATATCTGCAGTCTTAGGATTTTATAACCTGGACAAATCAAGTAATAAAAGATGTACTGGTGTAGGCATCACATGAGATGCAAAAAAAAAATATTGCAGTGCTGTTCTGTGTATGAGAATGCACCTATGGATACACTTACCAGGTACACAGACAGTGCTATACTATACCTGGACGTCTGGACTGCAAATCTGAGTTTTTAGAAACTACAAGGCCTTCAGGTAGTAGTTTGCAGTGTAGACACCATTAGAAAATGCACAAAAATCATATCCATCTCTCACTGATTCCCTCACATGCAGGATCTCGATTAACAGAAAGATTTTACCAGTCAGTCATCAGTTATCCTTAATACTCCCTCCACTTTTTGTCTAGATAAACAATGACCTAGGTGCATGTCACGAATCTGGGAGCGATGGACACGCTGTGACATTCTGCCCTCGCCTATGCACAGGGTCTCTCATCCTTCCCATTTCATCACTGCTGTACTGTGCTACAGTACCCTTTACTGTAACTATCAGTGTCAACATTAACTCCTCAGGGAAGGCAGTCTACCCCAGCAGGGCCTGCTTAGCCACTTGTATCCTGTTGTAATCTAGTGTGCTCTGCTAAAATGAAAGTCTGCCTTTTGACTACAGACTGCCTACCCCTCACTTAGCTCTGCCAAAGGCCACTTTCCTGTTCATGTCATTATACATAGGTGATAACATTATGCATAGAATACATTGTGCATAGGAGAGGGCAGAATGTCACAGCTTGTCCATGACTCCCGGATCCTGAGATGCACAGTCATTGTTTATCAAGAGGAAAAGCGGAGGGAGTATTAAAGGTCAACTCCTTACTGACTGGTAAAATTCTTCTGTTACTAGCTTTATTGCATATTTGCAAAAACCTGTTTACCTTCATGCTAGATACATTTGCAGTGTATAATTGTTTTTCCTGTCAAGTTGAACTTCCCTATCAATTCAACTAAATATTAACTATACTTACTATTTTGTAACTATACTTGACATTGCTATTGCATGTACATGTTACTGTCATGTTTACCTATGCTGTATTTACCTAGGGCATGTTTATTGCATGGTCCTGTTAATGTGGCGCATTTCTTCCCAGGCCTCCACTGAAAAATGTGCTCTTTTTAGTCCAGTAGACAAGCCCAGTAAACAAATGCAAATAAATAAATAAATGCCTACCAAATATCTGAGACACCTGAATTCCAGGGTTTTGTATGCTTCTCCCATTGCACTACTCCAACCCTCCTATAAACGTCTCGTCTCTGTGGCCACATCCCAGTCACTGCACTTTTCTGTTCCTTAGTATCATTTAGTAATCCTGCTAAACTGTCTACTTGATTCTTTAGTTCAAACTTGCCATAAAATCCACTCTGTGGGCCAGAAGAATCTGTGTAAACATGCACGTACCTGCAGCTATGCTTTAATGCCTACCCTTTCCATGTATCCATGCACTTTTCTGCAGCGCCATCTTTTCATATACTAGGGAAGAAAGACACACTTGTGACAATTTCCTCACTGCTCAGATGCAGGTCTGCAGACTTTAAAGTGGATATTGCCCACATAAAAACTGAATTCGGTGAAGTGTTTAGGAATAAGAGAAATAAAACTTTCTAAGTCTTTTTGACCTTACCTGCACTAAATTAAGGATGTTCAGCAAAATGTGTTCTGCTGAGAAAGATTTTTGTCTCTGATCTAGACTTCAATTAAAGCAATCATTTAAAACTGTACAGGAGGACATCAGTTACAAATAATACCTTCTCAGTAATAAAGATGTAGGTGCTGAGAAAGGCAAGTTCAAATATGTCGTGAAGTGTTGAGCTATCCGAAATCCCTGGAAACTGGCCAACTGTGGGCTAACCTTGAAAGTACCAGATGCAATAGATTAATACAGCTGTACTAAAGATAATAGCAATGAGATTTCTGATATACTAAGCTGGAGATGAACACTGTAGTAATGTCTTCTACTACACAGCAAACATCACTATGAGGCTAGGGGCAAACAGGGCAATAACTAATCCCAGGTACCTGTCTGGTTCAAATACAACAACACAGGCTAAATAAGTATAGAAAGAAGTACAAACCTGAGGTAACTGACAAACAATTATGCATATCAAGCTTGTTTTTACTGAAAATACCACAAAACAGGAAAAGGACACATGTAGCTGTTAAAAAACTGACTTTCTGGCAAAGTATGACTGAATGATGTATAAAGTGTGTGCGTGGAGGGGGGGTTACCTGTGTCCACAGGCTGAGGGGCTTAGGAAGTCAATGATCCCTGTCAGTAGGCACAGCTTCTGGGTGATGACCCGGCAGTACTACTCTCACTCTGATAGGCACACCAGGCAAACTATAAGTCCAAGTTAGGGGGCTGAAGTTCAAAACCCAAAGATAAAGAGAATATGGAAAAAGATGGAGGAATGTGAGTAAAGAGTTTGCATAGCAATAACAAGAATTACTTTTCTTTCTGAAGTTTAGAGGTCTATCAGCATCATACCACATTCTTCAATCATATGGATTTCTCATACATTCCAACTATTTTACTCATGAGCTTTAACAAAAAAGCAGCAATGCTGGACACTGCTGGCAGGGAAGCAGAATGTTTTTGAGGAATAAATCACTCAACCAAGGTAATACAAGGGAGAATCAATGGACCAAGGTAATACAAGGGTGAATCACCGGACCAGGGCAATACAAGGGAGTGCTGTATTTTTATGGTGATCCTCTAAGCAGGCAGTACATATAGTTATGGTGGCATCTATGTACCTCTGACAAGTCTGATGACCTATGGTGATAACCCCCTCACCCCCCCCCCATAATGAAGTCCCTTGGCTAATTACTACCTCGAGATGAGACGGATCATGGTCAAATGGGGCCCTAGGCAGGGTAATGGAACAGGCCTCCACACACACACACACAGCCACCCCCCCCCCGCTAACAGCCATTCCAGTGTCCCATTAATTGGCTATTTCTCCGCATTTACAATAAACTGTTCAAACGTGTTAGAGTGCATACTATTCTCTTATTTACTTCTACAATGATTACATATATTTGCATTTAATTTAAAACTTTTATTTCAAATTTTATAGCACAAACACTGATAGACATTTACTAAGCAAAACAATACAGTCTCACAATGAAAGCAGACTTAGCATTAACAGTAAACATCTCTGCCCTTGAAACACACATTCAAAGTAAATGCATCTGGCTAGTGGCGGATTAAGTTTACCTTTGGCCTGTTTTCAAACCATAGTCCCCTTACACACATTTTTAGGACTATGCATACATGCATGTGCACTTTGATTCACCTTCCTGATTGTATTAAATTACATTCCTTGTATAAACCACTTGTTAGAATATGTTTTACATTTGTAATTTTGAAAATTTTTACAGTATGCAATGAAAAAACATATGAACCAATAATAACAAAACTGCCCATTTCAGAACATTTCAGCCATCAAAGGCCACTTTAAATGTCAGTCATTACCAATATCAGTCACAGGTTCATAGGTAGGTACTAGGGCCTATATAAGCCTAGCCAAAAAGGTTCCCTGGCTTTCGTCACCCAAAAAAATTATTTTCCTGTGCCCCTGTCAAGCAGAGCTACATAAATGATCCCCGGGGTGAATTTCCTATTTCCCATCCAATTATCAAGATTTTTCTTGAAGAGTGCTTATGAGGAGCTCTGACATAGATACGTAGTCTCTTCCAGAGTATGGGAAGTCTCTAGGACAGGAATCTATCCCTCCAGCATGTTCTGTTTATTGTGGTGACAAGGTTTAGGTCCCTAGAGTGTGTAGGTCAGAGGGATTGGGATTTCTTTAAGTGGAGCATGTCAAACAGCTCTGGGTTTGACATAGCTTTGTATGTTAGGCAGAGACCACCTCTGAGTAGGCGATATGCGATGGAATAAATCTGGAGTTTTTTTTTAGACGGTCTGCGTAGGCATCTGTTTGAGGCCGGTAATCCTCTTTGTGAGGTATTTCTGCGGCCTTTCCAATTGTTGTAAATATCTTGTGAGGTACATACAAAAAGGGGCGTTGTACTCTATAATGGGTCTAATGAGTGATGAGTAGAGGGGAACAATGACCTTTTTTTCTGGATGAGAAACCTTTTGTGATGAGGTGTGCCACGTAGAAGCATTTCCTGACCACTGTGATGATGTGATTATTAAAGGAGAGACTACTGTCCACCTGTGTCCCAAGGTCTTTTATCACACTTTCCGTGTTAAGTAGACTACTGCCTATGTGGTAGTTCATGGGTACAGAGTTTTTACCAAAGGGGATGACAATGCACTTTTTGGCACTGAGCTTGAGGCCACGGCTTTGACACCAGGCATCTGTCTCAGTGAGGCCCTATTGTAGGATGTCCACATCGTTAGGAGTTTCGATTATAGCTCCTAGTTTGCAGTCACCTGCGAACTTAGTTAACCAAAGACCTTCTGTGTTAGCCTGTACTTCAGAGAAGCAGATACCAAACAGGAGAGGACCCAGGACTGAACCCTGTGGTACTCCCACTTGTCACTGGTCTGAATCTGATTTGGAGTCTACTACTTTCAGTGTGGGTTCTGTCAGTAAGCCAGTTGGCAACCCATCTTGTGACATAGGGATTTATACCTAGTTTGGTGATTTTATCTATAATTCCAGAGTGAGGGATGGTGTTGAAAGCCTTGTCGAGATCTAGATAGGCTGTGTGAACCACCTTATCTTCACCTATGGCTTTGGTGACTGCTCCAAAGAAGTCTATCAGGTTTAGGAGACATGATCTGCCTTTTACAAACCCGAACTGTGTGGGGTCCAAAGTTTGGAGATTACCAATGTCTTTGTTTATGAGTTCCATGATGATAAGTTCCATGGCCTTGCAGACCAGGCTCGTCAGGCTAATGGTTCCAGGGGTCTGTTGTGGCTCCCCTTTTGTGGAGTGGGATAACCGCTGCAGTGCACCATTCAAAGGGCACAAAGCCTGAGGTGAGGCTATGATTGAAGATGGTGCCTAGGTGGGGTGTCTGTAGCTCATGTAGATTGCAGCCTGGGATGTTGTCAGGTCCCATGGATGCTGTGTTCTTGGCTTTGGAGAGTGAGGTTTTTACCTGTGCAGCTGTGATTACAGGAACATTGCATTCATCCGGTATAGAGATTGGTCCTTTAGGGGGCGAGAGGGGGGTAAAGTTTGCACTGAACCTATCTGCCAGGATATTGGCAATATCAGTTGGTTCTGTATATTTAGTGCCATTGTGCTATAACTCAAAGCAGATCTAAGTGTTGCCATTGAGATTCCTGACATAGCTATAGAATGCTTTGTGGTTGTCTTTAGAATTCGTGGTGATTTTGTTTTCATAAATAGCTTTGGAAGATTTTATGAGGGATCTCAGCTTCTTACTGAGGCTGACCAGGGAGTTCCTCCAATCATGGGATTTTATTCTTTTTTGCAACACTTTCTTCTGTTGTAGAGTTTTGTTCATGGCAGAAGACCATGAGATTGGCTTCCTTTATTTGGAGGATAGTATCCTGGTTCTGTTAGGGATAGCACAAGCCATGCACTTGTGTAAGTGCTTACAAAGTGTATTTGTGTAGGATTCAGCAGTTGTACCTCTATTGTCCATCTGCATGGGTGTCGTGAAGTTTGCCACTTCTGTCTTAAGAAGCACGAACTTGGCTTTGGAAAAACGTTTTATGGTTGTTTCCCTAATGGGGGTGGTGGGTGGGGGCGGGATGTGGATGTCTAGGGTGATTAGCCTGTGGTCGGATATGAATAATGAGGAATTGACCTCTGGTGTGAAACACCGGTCACCCATGTTAGTAATGACCAGGTCTAGAATATTGCTGCCCCAGGTGGGGGTGGGGATAAGTTGATCCAAGGTGCTGGAATTTATGAATTCCAGAAAACATTGAGCAAAAGAGTTGGTACATGAGCAGTTTTCCCAGTTAATGGTGCAGTAGTTGAAATCACCCATTATTAGGGTGTTGGGTTGTACCATAATATTTTCCAGTGTATCCAGAAAAGAGGAGTGTGAATCCTGGGGCATGGTGGGGGTCCCCCAATTTGGATTGCGGTCTTGCCCAGAGTTAGTTGCACTTGGATAATCTGAGATGCATTATGCTGAGCAAGTAGCTTGGAGGTGTGGACATCCTTAATGAATAACGACTTTAGTGTTTCAGTCTAGGTTAGGTGGTCAAAAGGTGTGGTATGAATTATAGCCTGGTAATGCAGGGGTGCTCTCTGGAGCTTTGAACCTGGTCTCTGTCACTGCACAGATGTCGATGTTCTCCATTTTAAGGAGTGCCTCGAGTGGGTGCCTTTTGAGGTTTAGACTTCTAGCATAGAGTAGCATCACCCTCAGATTTTGCTTGCTTGTACCTTTTACACAGGTATGCACAATCTCTGTAGAATCTCTGTAGAAGTAAAAGTTAACTGAATAATTCTACACTGAAGACTAATGAAGAGGTTGCTGCTAGCAGACAACTTTATATTTCAGTGTTTCATCTACATCACTGCCTGCTGCCCTTGAAGAATAAACTTCCTATATTACATTTAAAAAAAACGAAAAAAATTGTAAGCTGGTAATACTGCAATAGACAATGGATGGCAAACTGATGACAGATTCATTAGTCACTAGGTATCTCATCCAAAGGACACACTCTGGACTGCAGTATCTCCACCCCCCATAGAGTACAACACAGTAGCAGCAATTCATCTACATCGTGTGGGAGTAGAACCCACACTCTTCCAAGTTAAAATCAAGCATGCTACCTGTTCTGCTTCTAAAATTGCTTTCAAATTCTATAGCACAAACAGTGATGACTATTTGCTAAACACAACAGATACACACTGAAATCAGATGTAGCGTGAGCAGCAGTAAACTCCTCTTCCCTTGAAGCTCAGAATTCCTTGAAAATGCGCTGAAATTCATATTTTTATGTAGTCTGTTAGTTGGTGTAGAGGATTAGGCTCTTATCTCCTGCAACCAAGTTACAGGGTTTGAACCTGAGCAAATTAACTAACCTAACTTGGGCATTACACACACATATGCACACCACCCACCCCTTCCTTACCATTCTGTTCATGCTTTATTCTACACACAGAGGTAGAAGGTGTATTTAAATTCCACACATGGATGCAGAAAAGAAGAAGCCAGCAACAGCAGGTGTGTGTGTCAATGCACACTGTAATACACAGATGCCGAGGGCATTCTTAAAGACTAATGCCTTTAAAGAAACCATGATTTTTTTTTAATTAAAAAGTAAATGTTGTGGCTGCATCCCAACCAATGGGCCCCTCCCAGCCACCAGGCCCTGTGCAACTGCCTAGATTTTGTAGTACTGGATCTAGCTCTGACCTGAAGGAAAGACAGCTGATGTCAAATATTCTTTTGTGAATGTTAGCTATCAGCATTACAGAGAGAATCTGAATTGCCGACTGGCAGTTAACTCCATGACAGATGTGACATACTGATGTGATATACTGAAGGCAGAGAAGAGCATGAGTATGAACATTAACGGTATGGTACTTAATGTGAGAAAGAAGGCATGCATTACAGGGTTGTTTGTACAGGAATATGTGGGTATACATGGGCAATAACTACAATACTGCATGCCACTCATGTTTGTGAACAAGGTATGTCACTCACCTGTAACAACACTGTTTATTACTAATACATAGGAAGTATCTGCTCCATATCAGTCATACCTGTGAGCACTGTAGGTCACTCACCCCTAAGAACATTCTGTTCATCACTGCTATGTAGGAAGCGCAGGAATACATTGTTGTACACCCTATCAACTTGTTCGTCCCACAGCCTCTTAACTTTTCATATTTCAATACAGGATACAATACACCAGATACTTACAGTAAGGCTTCTACCTCAAGCCTGGGGGTAAAATCATTACATTATCCTACCTTCAAACAAAGTAAATATAACCCATAAAACCTACCATCTTAATTTGCCCAAACATCTTACTACAACCACATTCCGGAAGAGAAAGGGAAGGAACAAATACTGAAAATATGGTCACTCATGAATTTATATTCACATGGTTTTATGAATGAGAGAGTTGTTGTTAAAGTGAATGTGATATCTAGTAGCACAGCATAATACAAGCAACACAATTACCTACATATGAAAAGGGATCTTAACAGTAATTGATATTTGCTATGCTTGTCTCAGTTTTCAAATAAGTAAACGGTTTGCTAACAGATTAAGAAGAATGACACAGGAAAACTGCATGGCTAGTATGCCACACACAGACTAGTTAAGATGATCTGAATGTTTGTTCTGCTGCGAATGGCATTTTGTGCATTTTTAATTTTACACGCACTGAGTACTTTAAGGTGATGTGCTGTCACCAAGGCACGCTGCTGTGAAGCAGATCACTGTTCGTCCGTTGCAGTGATTTGCTGTCAAAGTTTAACAGGTGTTCTGAGATAATTGCTTGCTTTAGTTATTCATTGTAAATATTTATAGGTTAGAATCACACTTTACTCTAGTTCTGCATTGTAAGTAACAGCCTATTATCTATGACCCGCATCTACATTTGGTACTAAAGGTGAGAAAAAACATCTGCTACTAAAGGGAAGGAAAACAAAAATAAGATATAATACATTTATAAAAAAATATTTATAAAAATGCATTTAAAAAATAAGAAATAAGACAGCTCTGCATTTCATCTATACAAACTCCATGGACTAGTTAGTTCATAGCACAACCGGGGATGAAAACATCCTGGATTTGGTCCTTACCAATATTGGTCATTTTTGCTACCTAACAATTGTAACTTCTTCCCTAGTAAAAATGGACTACACATCAATCACATTCACCATATGAGTGAAGCCTGAAGCACCTTGCACTACCTTGGTATTCAGAGATTATGCAAAGGCTGATCTACTAAAACTGAGTGATAGTCTGGCTAAATTCAAAAGCCCCTTTCCCCTTGATGATCCCACTGCTTATGTGGAATTCTTTTGTCTGCTGAAGAAATACAACAAATTCAAAAACAAACCCCTGTGGTGGAACACAGATATAAGCAGGCACTACAATAAAAGAAAACAAATTATTGCACACAGGAATCTAACTCTAGAAACAAAAATGCTCTTACTAAACCAAGCAAGAGACTCCAGGCACTGATGAAATCAATACCGGTTATTCATTGTCAACCTCAGAAAAGGCTTCATGCTAGATAAATGGAGGGCAGCAACTGGCATTCCCTTGCACAAAGGTGAAGCCTCAATGGACTCATGTAATTATAGACCCATAAGCCTGAACAGCCTCATCTGTAAGGCTATGGAAAGGATAATAATGGAATTGATACAGAAGGATATAGGTAATCTCGGACTCTTGACCCAACCCATTTTGGATTTGTCAAGGACAAGTCCTGCCTACTTTACCTGGTTTTCTTCATAAAAGTTACTGAAGCAAAGTATGAGGGCAAAACAATACACACCAGATATCCAGACACTGAAAAGGCATTCAACACCATTCCACACTCTAGTATCCTAAATAACCTCTCTCCGCTAAACATCAATTCCTATGCTTGTTGGGTAGCAAAATGGCTCAGAAATAGAACCAGAAACATAGGATGGATAGCTATACCTCCTCCAAAAGAAGCATTATTAGTAGTCTGCCCCAGAATTCAGTCCTTCAGCCATTCCTCTTTGGCATTTACTTCTTGAAGGTCAAAGCTGTGATTGACCAAACTTGGTGCCATCATAAACTCACTGGAGGACACCAAGATTCCCCCAAGAAAGCCCATCTCAAACAAATAGCTGGTGTCAAAACCATAAACTAAAACTAAATGCCAAGTGGTGTATAATCATATTGTCTGGCAAGCATGACTCCCCTTGTAACTATCACACTGATAACATAGCCCTGAAAATTGATCCCATAGTTAGGGAACTGGGAACCAATGGCATCAAAGGTCATCTTTTCATCACTCAGTATTGACTGCTGTAAGGAAGTCCTTTTTCATTGCACAGCTTATATCTAAATGTATTATGTCCAGATCCAGGGCCAGTCACGGAGTATAATATAAACACCTGTCACAGCTGGAATGACCACAACACTTTCTCACTAGAAAATCAAGGGCCTAAAATCATAAAATTTATGCAGACCATTTCAAACCCTTATCCCTCTTCTCAGTATCATACAGGCTTCTGAGAGGTGGCCTCTGCATTGTCTGTAAGAACTTTCATATATTGGGAAGTCCACTGGTGATATTAACACCCACTCAAGGAATCCTGATCTTTTTTGCAAAATAAATAGAACATGTTGGAGGGATACATTTGCATCACAGAGAGTACTACTTGTGTAGAATAGTCTTCCACTCCACCGAAAGCAAGGTATTTTTCTTACTCTATTCAAATGTAATTTAGATGAATGGCTGGCCAAGTGCAAATTCAGTCCAAGTTTGGCACACGTCCTTCATGGATAGGGGAACCATATAAATGTCCTAACAATATTCTTGTTCAGCCTATCTCTTAGTTTTTCTTAAGATCCACACAGATCAATAGTCCAGAAAGTACTTATGAACTTATAAGAATGAGTGTGAAAAACATTAGAGAATGGTATGATTGTTTAACTGCAAAAGCTGCAGGACAGCAGACTGTTGATAGATGAGGCAGAGTTAATGTACCTCTGTGGAGTACAGGAACTCATGAGAAAGTACAGTTGTGTACACTTACCATAAAGGTAGATGTTCGAGTGTATTCACTGTTGCAGTCATCACATTGGGTTATATCTACTTGCAGGTAGCCTTCAGCTGGTCTGAATACCAGAGTCTTCAGATTTCTGCGTCGGATGCCATCGCTTCTTCCATGACATCAGGTCGTTAGGGGGTATAAAACATGCAGCCGACACCATTATATCAGTTTTTCATGCCCCACATGTCAGGTGCCCCCAGCATTCATGCCCCACATGTCAGGTGCCCCCAGCGTAAGGAGCAATTATATGGTATGGAACACCCCCAGCAAAAAGCAAATGCACAATATAATATATTCCAAATAAGAAGGAACGGTAGAGCCAAGGGAAGTCAGGGGGCTGGAGGGAGGGTAACCAGGACTGCAACAGTGAATACACTCGAACATTTACATTTATGGCAAGTGTACACAACTGTACTATGTTCTTCATGTTTCACTGTTGCAGTCATCACATTTGGATTGATTCACAAAGCTAAGGAAGGGTGGAGGCAGTTAAAGAGCATTGGGGCTAGCAATCAGGCCCTGTAAAACTGCTGTGGCAAATTCAGCTCTGGATTTAGAAAAGACAGGCAGGTGGTAATGCTTGGTGAAAGTATGTCCAGGTAGTAGCTTCCCGGATGTCCCTGGTAGGGGCTCCTCTGAGAAATGCTGTAGAGGTAGAGGCAGCCCTGGTAGAATGTGACCTTATTCCCTCTGGGGTAGGTTTTCCATGGTGCCTGTAGCAGAAATAGATGCAATTGGCTATCCATTTGGAAATGGTTTGCTTTGAAATGGCCTTCCCCTCTGCCCCTACAGCAAAACTAACTAACAGCTGGTCAGATTTTCAGAGAGGCTTAGTTCTGTCCAAATAGAATCTAAGCTGTCTGTGCACATCCAGAGAATGCAGTATCCTTTCCTCCTTGTTTTGAGGATTAGGGAAAAAGTAGGCAAATAAATGGAATTGGTTTAGAGCCACACTAGACACCACCTTGGGCATAAAGGATGGATTAGTCCTGAGGGAAACCCTGTCCGCATGGAAGATAATGAAGGGTTCCACTGCCATGAGGGTCTGCAGTTCAGACACTCTTCTTGCTGAAGTGATGGCTAGAAGTAAGGCTGTTTTCCAAGAAAGGAATTTCAACTTTGGGAAAGCATCTGGTTCAAAGGGGGGGGGGGATTTTTTTCCAATACAAAGTTAAGGTCCCAGGCTGGAGTGGGAGCTCTCCTGAGGGGCCTTAAAATTTTGGCACCTCTAAGGAATTGTTTTAGCAGGGATAAGAGAAGAGAGGTGGCTCAGTATTATAATGTGCTGAAATGGCAGGCATGAATCTTAATTGAAGAGAAAGATAGGCCCTTGTGGAGCATTTCTGTTAAATAATCTAGAGTATGGGATAAGCTGGGCACCGTTGTGCCCCTCCCCTGAGCCTGGCTCCAGGAACAGTATCTTTTCTACTTTTCTGAATAGGATTTTCTAGTACTAGGCCTCCTTGCCTCAAGAATGACATCCAGCACCTGCTTACTGAGGGCTGCTAGGGGTGAGCTCAGGGAATTAACCAGGCTGCAAGGTTCAGGGTTTGAAGCGGAGGGTGCAGAATCTGGCCCGCTTGCTGGGACAGCAGGGAAGGGGTCTGAGGCAGGTGCCATGGTTGTAGCACTGTCAAACTGCACAAAATGGGATACCAATGCTGGCGTGGCCAGTCTGTGACAATCAGTATTGTCCTTGGCTTGTCCTGTTTCATCTTTAGTAGAACCTTCGAGAGGAGCGGCAAAGAGGGAAAGGCATACATTGAGAGGCTTTCCCAGATAAAGGACAGGGCATCCACTTTCCAAGCTTGGCTGTGGGGAGTTTTGGTGCAGAATTTGTTCAATTGGTAGTTCTGAGGGGAGGCAAACAGATCTACCTCTGGTATCCCCCATTTGTTCCTCAAGAGCTTGAATATTTTGGGATCAAGTTTCCATTCATGTGGGTCTATGAGATTTCTGATTAAGTCGTCTGCCAGTGAATTTAGTTTGCCTGGCCAGAAATGAGCTTGCAGGGTCACTTGGTAGTTCAAGGCTGTGTTCCACAGAGCCATGGCTAGTCTGCAGAGTGGGTAGCAATGGGTTCCCCTCTGCTTCTTTATGTACCACATAACTGTGGTGTTGTCTGTCTTTACCAATAGTTGTCCTGGAAGAATAAGGTCTTTGAAGGCTGTCAGAGCGTTCTGAACAGCTAACATTTCTTTTTGATTGATATGCAGGTGCATCTGTTTTGGGTTCCATTTGCCCTGAATGCACTGTCCTGCCATGTGAGCCCTCAATGCATAGGCTGATGTGTCTGTTAGGGTTTGGGCAGCATGGAGTAGAGTGAAAGGGAGTCCCTTGTTGTGGTAGCAGGCCTCTGCCCACCAAAGGAACTCTGCCCTTAGACAAGGAATGATAGGAATCATTGTTTCCAGGTCCTAAGAATGTTGACACCATAGACTTTTTAGATACCATTGAAGTTTCCTCATATGCAGCCTTGCATATGGAATTAACAGAATGCAAGAGGCCATGAACCCCAGGGCTTGCAGGATTTTCATTGCAGATAGCTGGGTTTTTGTGGCCAGTAGGTTGTCAAATAAACTTGTTTCTCCGGAGTGAGGAATGCCATCTGAGAAATTGTGTTCAAACTTGCTCCCAGGAATACAATCTGTTGGTAGGGTACTAGGTGTGATTTCTTCTCGATGATGGTGTTAGAAGTCCCTTTAGAAATGCAGGTGTTGTAATAGTAAGTCCTGACTTTCTGCCTGAATCAGGCAATCGTCCAAGTATGGGTAAATCTGAATATTTCTCTGCCTGCAAAATGCAATGGCTGGAGCTAGGCACTTTGTGAATACCCTGGGCACAGTAGATAAGCCAAAGGGAAGTGCAGGGAACTGATAGTGCATGGAGCCCACCCTGAAACGTAGGTATTGTCTGCAGGATTCCCTTATTGGGATGTGTAGGTAAGCTTCTTTCAAGTCTAGGGTTGCCAGCCAGGCATCCCTGGCTAGCATAGGAAAGAAGCTGCTGAAGAGTTAGCATTCAGAATTTTGGAACCACCAGAAAGGTGTTGAGAATAGACAGGTCCAGGATAGGACACAAGGAGTTTTCTTTTCTGGGCACCAGGAACAGTCTTGAGTAAAAACCTTGTCCCCTTTGTTCTGGGACAGGTTGAATAGCCCTGATACTGTGGAGAGAGAGCACTTGTTTTTGGGCCTCCACCCACTGATCCGGGGGGAGGTCTGGCCATCCACTTGGGATTGGTAGTATGTGGAAGTGGAATCTGTATCCTAGGGAAATTGTTTAAAACCCATTTGTCCTGTCCTGGGTAATGAGTTCCCAGTTTTTTGCATGCAGGACGAGCTTTCCTCCTAAGGGAGCAAGTAGTTGAGCAGGGCTTGGAAGAGTTAAGGATAAGTCATTGTGTCATTTTTCCATAGGGGGGGTGGCTTACTAGTCCCTGCTTTGGAAGTAGGAGCCCCCCACTACTTAGATCTGTGCATAGCCTGAGACTGAAGTCTTGGTGGTCTGCTGCTCCTGGGTTTGGACTGAGAAGGCCTAGGAGGGACTGGAAAAGACCAGTTCTTTGAAGGCCAATGCCTAGTGAATCTAGGAGGCTGCACTTGTAAGAAACAATTTGCATAGATTTAGCTTTTTCCTCCATCCTTTTGAGGACTTCTTCTGCTTTGTTGCCAAAAAGGGGGTCTTGGTTTAAGGGTGCATCCAGTAATTTAGCTTTGGCATGATCTGGCAAATTTTGTTCCTTAAGCCAAGCATGCCTTCTAAATACAGACCCAGTGACAACAGCCCTGCAAGATGCTTCTAAAGCATCAAAACCACATTGCAAATTATGTTTACCAACTTGTTCAGCAGAATGCATTAAGTCTTGCAAATTTTTGTGTTCGGCACAGTCAGGAATCAACACCATTTTCTGTTTAAGTAGTCCCATAATATGCTGATGATACTTTAACATATGAAACTGGCAATTTAAAGCCCTAATGGCCAAAGTAGCAGAAGTGTATACCTTCTTACCCCCATCTGTCTAAAGCTCGAGTGTCCCTATCAGAAGGGGTAGGATTTTTGCCAGTAGTATGCCTTTTGGTCCTTGGGAAATGGTCTCTGGAGCCACAGTAGGATTCTTGAAGAGGAATTTGTGAGAGTCAGGTACTCTGTAGTACCTGTCAGGTTTCCTGGGAGCTGGAGGCAAAGTGTCTGGGGTAAGGCTGGATTCCAAGAAAACATTATCTACAATCTCCAGAACAGGAGGGATAGCTATAGGCCTGTGTTGAGGCAGGAGCAAAAATTCTTTAAGTCTCTTTTTGGACTCAGAATAGTCCTGTCTTCCCCAGCAGAAATGCTCCCTAAGAGTATGCAAGGTTTCACCAAAAGAAAAATCTTCTGGAGGGGAAGCAGAGGAAATGGAATCCTCTGCATCAGAATCCTCATAAGTAGATAAGGGTAAATCCTGGTAGTCAGAAGGAGCAGAGATATCAGATACCTGATCAGAAGAATCAGAAAGAAAATCAGTTCTAGGTCTCTTAGAGGGGGAAGGTTGGCTTCCCCTAATTAAGGTAATAAGGTCTTCAGCCATTCTAATCATTTGTTTTTGAAGCATATGGGCCTGAGTATGCAGCTTGGTCATCGGTTTTCTAGGCATAGTGCGAGCTTTAGGCCTGAGGAATTCGGTATTTCTAGCTTGAAACGAAGTCGCAGGTTTAATATGAAAGTCGATAGGCCTGAATACACCCTCAGAAGTCGGTGCCTGCACAGCGGCTCCGGACCCATCCATGGTAGTGACATCCGCAGGTTCCATAGTCGAAGAAGCATCTCGTGGTATACCAGACACCGAATGGGTCTCAGTAGAGGCCTGCGAATCTGTAGTAGCTGGTATCAGGGGCTGCAAAAGCACTTCACTGAGTACTGGTGGACTGGCGACTAGCTAAACGGAAGAGTCAGAAGTTTTGGACCTATGCAGTCTGTCTCTGTCTATCCTTACGTTTTTTCAGAAGATCGGTAGTCGGATGGCTTAACAAAGCCATTTCGGAGTACGGAGATCAAGAATGAAAGTATTTAGCTACAAAAATAGCCTGAAGATGAACAGTTTGGGCATTGAACAAGGCAATAAAACCGACAGCGAGGTATGTCGTGGTCTGGGCCTAAACTGGTGACGCAGTAAGAATGAAAATCTCTGAGGTATTTGCTTTCCACAGGCAAGACAATTGTTAATTTTTTCTGACATCGGTTAGAGCAATGAAAAAGGATCCCCAATAGGGTACTTATCTTTTGAAGACTTCAGGTCTGAAAACGAAAATTTCAGGAGTCTGCCGACCGGCACTTGCGAACTGCTTCTGCTTCGGGCACCGCATGGCAAGAAAGACTTATGTAATGGCATCAGCTGCATGTTTTATACTCCTGACGACCTGACGTCATGGAAGAAGCTAAAGCATCCGACGCAGAAATCCAAAGACTCTGGTATTCAGGCCGGCTGAGAGCTACCTGCAGGCAGATAACCCAAATGTGATGACTGCAACAGTGAAACACGAAGAACATCTAAATGCTCTCTAGTCCCCTTCAACCCTTTCTCTTCCTAAGCCATTCCCTACATCCCACAATTCCTCTAATGCTTATCTCCTACACATAATATTTCTCAGTTTGTTCATCCACACCAACAATCACTCACCCTCCCTTTTTCATGCTACCTTAAGTTTATCCCTACCAGATTATGACTAATACCCCTCCAATAACCACATTCTCTCAGACCACCTCCTCCTGCATTTCAGCTGCCCAACTCATATCTTATCTTTCCTCTATTGCCATGAATCCAATCTATCATCTCCTCGCTTCATCTACACCTTTCTGTATTTTGCCACATTTCTACCTTTTTCCATATTTCCTGACCTCCTCTGTTTCTAACATCACAGTGAAGTCCTCACACCTTCTTCTTTCCTCTCCCTTCTAGCTGTATGGCATAATCCTTGGACATGCATATCTTATTAATATTTGACCCATGGAAAGCCATTCACATTGCCTCAGTCTCATCACCCTTAAACTTAATTACAACTTACTTCTCATTTCACTCCTCACCCTCCACTTCACGTCTGTGATCAGCCTCTTTTTGCAAGAATTGCTATTCATCACCCTATCCTGCTCTCACTGTATTCTCCTGCAACATTTAACCCTCTAGCCTCCAGTGTCAGTACCGCCACATTACTAATCTTCAATAAATGGAAACCACCACAACCAACACTCCTGCCCTCCTGACAAGCTGCAGTACTCAGTTCCTCTTAATGGGAATAACTGAAAGTCCCATATCCCATATTACAAATCTCACCTCTCTGCCTATCCCCACTCCTGATGCAAGGCACTTTTAGCAGCAAAATTACAGTTTTTGGAAAGGCGCAATCAGAAAATTACAGTTTAAAATTAGCATTTATGAGAATGAAAGAAATTGGCTTAAAACTGAAGACAAATTATGAATTTAATAAGAAAAAAACAATATTCACCAGATTCCAAATATGTCAGACACTACAAGCAATGTACCAGTTCCACAAGACCAGATTGCAATAAGTCATAATTACGGCTATTCAAGATTTACGCTTTATTTTTCTGCAGTAACATATCCATGGGGATTCAAAACATAAAAAACAATACTGTATGTGTTTGAATGCCAAATTTTAAGCCTAACAAATATACTTGATTAGTAGCAGATGCATATCCTATTGCACTAGTGGCAAAAGTTACAAAAAACAAACATCTCTTACAAAACAGCTGCTTTTGCGAGTAATGCATTAACAGATATTAGAAAATGTATCCTCAAACTAAAAAAAACACTAGCAATAATACTGGGGTTGCAAACATTTCCATTTAAACCATAGTTTTGTCCTGGCTACTAAACACAATCCATTAGAAATAATTTGGAACAATCTAGGATGTTAACTTCAAACAAGAAAAGAAAGATGGGATCTGAAATTATGACCTTATTCTTTTAAAAAGGAATGAAAGAAAACCCCTATGATTTCATGTTTAGACACACATTCCGTTAAACAGTAATAACAATCAACAGCATTGCAAACAGTCAACCATAATAGACGATTATGCAAATTTCACACCAGGGCATGCACTTTTGAAGGCAAGCTTAACGGAGACTGAAAGTGATCACATTTTGGTAAAGAGAAGTAAAAACTATAACACAGTAATATGTACAGCAAAAGCCATAATAACTCAGCACATGCCTCATTCTTAAAGTATGACAACTGTCATTATGACCCACGAGTATATCCGGGTGGCAAATTCATACTAAAAAGATATGATGCATCATAACAACATTATTGCAGACAACAGCCTTATAGCTAGCCATGAAGCAAATCAAGGAATTGCGAGAATTAAAGTACTGTTTAGAAAGAATATCTGGTTTTCACTTGTAGACAGATACACTGGCATCATGTTACACAACTGTTTGACTTGCTAAGCAAATGTATCAAACAGTTTACTATGGTAAGGTTGATCCGGCTTCCGTCGAATCCACTGTACCAAAGTCCGGAGGCCGAACGGCAACAATGTCAAACCCGGCATTGTCAAAGTACAAATCTCAACCCCATCTCGACCCATGTTAAAGCCCATTCTGAGGTTGAAGTCGAGATGTATTTCAACAATGTTGGACTTCAACACTGTCACTTTCGTGGACATGGGTTGGTGATTCCATCATTTGACAGAATATGGATCGACTTACCACAGTAAATCGTACCAAACTTAGGTTTGGCACCAGTTAACCTGTCAAATGTGCAAACAGAACCTAGACTGAAATGAGTGTTAATAAAGGCAGACTTTTATAAGAGATGAGTACAACAGATCCCCAGTAATTGCTTCATCTTCATCAGCCATAAGTGTCATATACAAACTATTTTCGCTATTTAGCATATCAGGCATTATCAGAACTGCCAATGGACCAACTTTTAAGTCAGAAGTTCTCTGTCCTTGCTAAGTATTATATTACAGACAGAATAAATCACACATTTATGTCCACAAGCCAGTAGCTTGGTTGAAAGATATGCAGGTAACACATAGAAAGAAATTAGAACAGTAAACAAAATATTTTTTAAAAAAATTGTCTATCCTAATATTTTGAAGACATAGGGAAATGCCTCACTCAGTTACAAGTAATTCACTTTGCACTTTATTTCCATTCAGAAGTAAGATATCACATTTCAAACAAAATAATTGTTAATGATGATCCAGCGACAAAGACACACACAACAAGAATGTACAGTTGAAAGAAAAGCTCATTAAACGAGGTGTCTAGTTGACAACCCTGGAACACTGCATGAGGGAGTCGCAATAGACTTTTGAGTGTTCACTTGGAATCCCAGCTGTGGAAGAGATCTCTCTCTCCAAAAGATATGCCTGAAATTTTGAAAAAAAAAAACTCTGCAAAGTTAAGCAAGAAGTCTAAATATGAAAAATAGTGGATACCCTGTAGCCTGCAATGAGCTGTAATTGGGGTCAGACACTTTGACTATCCACTGCACCAAGAGTGTTCACAAAGGGCAAGACAGAGGACCGATAATGTGTTCTAGACACACAAAATTTTAACATCTGAAGTGTGGAAAATATGTATGTGATAAATGTCTTTTAAGTCTAGTGTTACCAGGAAACTTGAAAGAGGAAAAAGAGGTCAACAGGTTGTGAAGTGACATCATTTTGAATATGGGCACTATCACAAACAGGTATAGGCCAGAAAGAAAGCTCCAGAACTAGTCTCCAAGCATTTTCATTTTTTGGCACTAGGAACATCCTTGAATAAATATCCTACCCCAGAAGAACTGGTTCTATCACTCCTTGGGACAGCATGTGATGAAGAACAGGAGGAAACAAAACAGCCTGATCTGCAGGATGAAGAATGACACCCTGGAAAAGAGGAATTTCCTCTGTAACCCTGATAAATGAATTTCAGAACCAATCTGCCTGAAGCAATCTGTTGCCAAAAAAAAAAAAATGAAGATTTACACTTTCTGGAAGAGAAAAGGGGCAAGTTTGGGAGCGAGTCATAAGGTCTCTTGAACAGTAATTCAGACTTGGACTGTCCTTAGTTTTGGGAGGTTTGAGACTTCTTTTTGGAAGCCCTTGCCACTTCTTAAATGTATATTTACCTGAATTCTGGTGAGACTGTTTTCTTTTTTTTTATTTTTTTTTTGGTCAAAATTGGATGAGGAGAAAAAAACCTGACAACTAGGAAAAGGAGGGCTGTAAAAAGTACAGTTGTATACACCTACCATAAATGTAGATGTTCGAGTGTCTTCACTGTTGCAGTCATGACTGTAGGGTTCTCCACTGCCGGCAGGCAGTCCTCGGTCGGCCAGAATCCCAAAGTCTGGGTCTGGCGTCGGTTGTTCAACCATGCTCCTTGACGTCAGAGTGCCAGGAGTACAAAGCTGACAGCCGACGCCATCTTCTCCAGTTTTTCTTGCCCCAGATGTCAGGAGTCCCAAAATGAGAAAGGTCCCATATCCTTTGCAAATACACCTCAGAAGAATGGAGAGAAAAGGAACCACACAAAAGTAAAAATAAGAGGGGACAGGAGGGAGGGAAACCCAGACTGCAACAGTGAAGACACTCGAACATCTACATTTATGGTAGGTGTACACAACTGTACTATGTTCATCGTGTTTCACTGTTGCAGTCATGACTGTAGGGTAGAATCCCAAAGCTGAAAGAAAGGGAGGTGGTCATAAAGAAGAAGGGGCGGCTAAAAGGCCCTGCAAGACTGCAGAGGCAAAGCTTGCCCTAGACTTAGAGTAGAGAGGTAGATTGTAGTGCTTAGAAAAAGTATGCACTGAACTCCAAGTTGCAGCTTCCAAAATGTCTTTGGTAGGAACTCCCCTGAGGAAGGCCGCAGAAGTGGCAGCAGCTCTAGAGGAATGAGTCCATATACTCCCTGGGATTTGCTTTCCATGGTGTGAATAACAAAATCTGATTCCATGAGCAATCCATTTAGAAATGGTCTGTTTTGAAATGGCTTTACCTTGGGAACTTGAAGCATAAGAAACAAACAATTGTTCTGATTTTCTGATGTCCTTGGTTCTGTCCAGGTAAAAACGTAGTTGTCTGTGTACATCCAAGGAATGTAAGATCCTTTCCCCTTTATTTTGAGGAGTGGAGAAAAAAGTTGGCAAGTGGATAGTTTGATTTAAAGCCACTTTGGAAACCACCTTAGGCATGAAGGTAGGATTAGTCCTCAAAGACACTCTGTCTTGATGAAAAATAATATAAGGTTCCACAGCCATAAGAGCTTGTAACTCTGAAACCCTCCTGGCAGATGTTAGGGCTAACAGGATAGCTGTCTTCCAAGATAAAAACTTGATGTCAGAAGAGGCGGCAGGCTCAAAAGGAGGCAAGGTTAGTTTTTCCAAAACATAGTTGAGATCCCAAGCAGGAATGGGAGGAGATCTAGGAGGTCTTAAATTCTTAGCTCCTCTGAAACACTGTCTCATGAGCTGGTGGGAAAAGATTGGAGGGTCAGTATTATAATGAGCTGAAATAGCAGAGGCATGTATCTTAATGGAAGAGAAAGAGAGGCCCTTATGTAAGAGATCTGTCAAGTAAAGTAAAATTAAAGGAATGTTCGGAAGAAGAGGATCAGAATCCTGAGCCTGCATCCAGGAACAAAATCTTTTCCATTTTCCTGCATAAGATTTTCTAGTGTTAGGATGTCTAGCTTCTAAAATGACATCCATAACCTGCTTGGGTAGGAAAGAAGGAATCAAAGGCCCTGGATTAACCAGGCCGCCAGGCTGAGAGTTCTGACATGAGAGTGTAGAACCTGACCCTGATGTTGGGACAGAAGGTTAGGAGACTGAGGTAAAACCCAAGGGGGCTCCCGACATAGGTTTTTTAGAGTTGGGTACCAAAACTGTCGAGGCCAATTTGGGGCCAGTAAGATTATCATCTTGGGCTTGTCCTGTTTTATCTTTTATAATACCTGTGGAAGAAGAGGAAGAGGCAGAAAGGCATATCCCGAGAGGTTCCTCCAACTGAATGATAGGGCATCCACTTTCCAAGCTTCTTTGTGGAAAGTTCTGGTGCAAAAATTCTGTAGTTGATGATTGAGATGGGATGCAAAGAGGTCTATGTGAGGACATCCCCAAACTGCTGTTATCATCCTGAATATTTTGGTGTCCAGCATCCACTCGTGTGGATCCGAAAGGTTTCTGCTCAGACTGTCTGCCAGGAAGTTTTGCTACCCTGGTAGAAACTGAGCTTGAAGGTCCAGATTGCAAGCTAGAGCTGTGTTCCATAGATCCATGGCTAGTCTGCAAAGGGGGTAGGAATGAGATCCCCCTTGCTTGTTTATGTACCACATAACTGTGGTGTTGTCTGTCCGTATTAGTAGTTGTCCTGGTTGTAAAAGATTCCTGAAGGCCATTAGAGCTTTCTGAACGGCTAACATTTCCTTTAAATTGATATGTAGGAGCTTCTGATCCTTTGTCCAAAGGCCCTGCATACAGTTGCCCTGAAAATGGGCTCCCCAAGCATAATCCGAGGCGTCCGTGGTTAGAATCTGAGTGGCAGGAGGCAGACAGAAGGGCTTCCCTTTGTTTAGAGTACATGCCCTGGACCACCAAAGAAATTCCTTTTGAAGGCAAGGCAGGACGGAGATCAGTATGTCTAAACTGTGGCAATGCTGAGACCATACACTTTTTAGGTACCACTGTATTTTCCTCATGTGCAGTCTTGCATATGGTACGAGAAGGATGCAGGAGGCCATGTAACCCAAAGCCTGCAGGAATCTCCTTGCAGATAGCTGAGTTAAAGTTGCCAAGGTTTTGAAAGTTGAAGCCAGCTGTAATTGTTTTCGGATGTCAGAAATGCCATCTGGGTTGTGGTGTTTAGAAGAGCACCCAGAAAAGTTATCTGTTGTGAGGGTGTCAAATTTGACTTTTTTATGTTTACAGAGAATCCCAGGAACTTGAGGAGGTTCTGTACAAACTCTAGATGCTGGAGTAAGACATCCTTGCTGTTTGCCTGAATTAGACAATCGTCCAGATAAGGGTAAATTTGAATTCCCTTGCGTCTGCAGTAAGCTACTACTGGAGCCAGGCATTTGGTGAAGACCCTGGGCGCAGTAGACAATCCAAAGGGCAACGCAGAGAATTGAAAGTGCCTCGATCCGGCCGTGATCCTGAGGTATTTTCTGCATTCCTGCCTGATGGGAATGTGTAAATATGCCTCCTTTAAATCCAAAGTTGCCATCCAAGCATCTTTGGATAGCATTGGAAGTAGCTGCTGTAGAGTAAGCATCTTGAATTTTGGAATCTCTAGCAAGGTGTTCAAAACTGACAGATCCAGAATGGGTCTCCATGAGTTTTGCTTTCTGGGGACTAGAAAGAGTCTCGAGTAAAAACCTTGTCCCATCTCTGAAAGTGGAACCAGTTCTATGGCTTTCATAGTCAAAAGAGCATCCACCTGGTTTAAGGCCTCTGTCCATTGATGTTTTGGAAGGTCTGGCCATCCGCTTGGCCTTGGCAGGGTATGAAAATGGAATTTGTAACCTCTTAAAACCACATCCAGAACCCACTTGTCTTGGGTTATACGAGTCCAATTTTGATAAAAAAGAGAAAGTTTTCCTCCGAGAGGGGCTTCCAGGCAAGAAGTTCCTGCAGACCAACAGCGGGAGTCATTGAGTTTGTTTCCTATGAGTTTGTGACCTATCCTCTCCTCCCCTAGGGGTGGAAGCAGTCCACTGCCTTGGTCTATAAGAAGCTTGTGTTTGAGGCCTTCCTCAGGAGCGTCTGTATCTACCCCTCTGAGGCCTATCTGAAGTGGGAAAGGACCAAATTTTAGAAGGCCAATTCCTGCTAAATCTCAGTGGCTGTACTTGTAAGAAATCTTTAACTGTTTGCATGAATTTCGCCTTATCCTCCATCTTTTTAATCACCTCTTCAGCTTTTGATCCAAACAAAACATTATGCTGAACAGGAGCATCCAATAATTTATCTTTTACTTGTTCTGGCAAATTTTGTTCCTTTAGCCATGCATGCCTTCTAATGACTGTGCCGGAGGCAGCAGCCTTACAAGAAGCCTCCAAGGCATCAAATCCACAGTGTAAACCATGCTTCCCAACTTGTTCAGTGGCATGCAATAAGTCATGTAATTCCTTATCATCTGCACAGGCAGAAATGGAAGTAAGCTTTTGTTTTAAAACAGACAAGAGAAATTGCTGGTATTTCAGCATATGAAACTGACAGTTTAAAGCCCTAATGGACAAAGTAGCAGAAGTGTACACTTTTTTGCCCCATCTTTCTAAAGATCTAGAATCCTTTTCAGTGGGAATGGGATTTTTGGCAGAAGCGGCCTTAACTCCCTTAGGGCCCTGAGAAATGGTTTCAGGGTCAGCAGAAGGGTTCTTGTATAAAAACTGGTGGGAATCAGGAACCCTGTAATATCTGTCAGGCTTAACAGGAGCTGGAGCAAAAGAGTCAGGGGTTAACTTAGCCTCCGAAAAAGCATCATCCACAATATCCAAAACAGGAGGAATAGCCAGGGGTCTATGTTGGGGGAGAAGAAGAAAATCCCTTAGTCTTTTCTTAGATTCCGAATACTCCTGTCCTTCCCAGTGGAAATGTTCTCTCATTTCATGCAAAGTTTCCCCAAAAGAGAAATCCTCAGGGGGAGAAGCTGAAGGAATGGATTCCTCAGCATCAGAATCCTCATAAGGAGGGAAAGAATATTCCTGGTCAGAAGAAGAAACAGAAGCCTGATCAGAGGAATCATAATAAACATCCTGCCTTGGCCTTTTATCTGGAGGGGGATGTGAACCCCTAATCATAGTAAGTAAATCCTCCGCCATCTTGAGTAACTGTTTCTGAGACTTGGGAGCCAGTTCAGAAGAGGCCTGTGTTGCAGTCTTTGATTTAGAAGGAGTTTTTGCCTTTGGCTTTGCCTTTATTTGAAGCTGAGTAGGCCTGAAAACCCCTTCGGAAGCCGGTACCTGCACAGCGGTTCCGGACCCATCCGAAGGAGCATTGTCCGAAGATCCTGCAATAGAAATATTCAAAGGCCTAGTTGGCTCCTCGTGATAGTCCGTTTCGGCCATCGGTTCTGAAATGGCTGACAACAGGGGCTGCAAAAGCGCCTCACTGACGACGGCCGAACCTAAAGCTGGCTCCGCTTGTGCGATATTGTCAGATTTCGACCTCGGAGGCCTGTCTTTACCCTTGCGACATTTGTGAACTCCGGTAGCCGGAACCGTATCCGATGACATTTTGTAGTTAAAGCGCCTACCAAAGTAATGAAAAGCAAAATCGTACCTTCATTTAATTGTACGTTGATTGAATCTAGCACAAAACCAACAACTAGCAACGTCGTGGTCAGGGCCTAAGCAAGGAATACAGTAAGAATGAAAATCCTTATGAGGTATTTGCTTCCCACATGAAATACAATTATTAACTTTTTCTGACATCGGACTGGAGCAAGAAAAAGTTTCCCCAATGGGGTACTTAGCTTTGAGTGGAGAAGAAAGTCTTCGGACTGAAGTTTATCAGAAAAAATGGTCAGGAGTCAGCCGACCGGCACTTGCGAACTGTTGTCACCGCACGGCAAGAAAGACTAGAGAAGATGGCATTGGCTGTCAGCTTTGTACTCCTGGCGCTCTGACGTCAAGGAGCATGGTTGAACAGCCGACGCCGGACCCAGACTTTGGGATTATGGCCGACCGGGGACTGCCTGCCGCCAGTGGAGAACCCTACAGTCATGACTGCAACAGTGAAACACGATGAACATCATTAGAGATTCCCTGGATCAGTTTGCCCCCTTTCATCACACTTCCTGATCACCTCTGCAGCAGAGAAGCCAAAAACTAAATCTCTATCCGAGAAAGAATTTAAAATCTATTTTTTTTACATCATCTGGAATTACTGAGAATTCAGCCAAGAAAGCCTCTTTAAAATTGCACCAATGGCCATAGCCCTGGAAGAAGTATTAACAGAGTCATACAGACTGCAAATAATGAATAGTGGCCTGTGTAACAGAAAAAAACGCTATTTGAAGCAGAATTTTCTTCACAAGAAGAAACCGTAGATAAAATAGTCCTCTTACGTTCTCGATTTGTCAGAACATACTTTAACATATGAAATAAAACGTTGTTAAAATTCTGAAAATCAAAGTTGCAGAAGTATACATGTTTTTCCCCAGTACCCATCAATTATTTCTCCTTACTTATCAGAAAGAGTAGGATTGGAATTAACCAACTGCTTAGCAGCAGTTGTATCAACTAAAGTTATAGCTGCTGAGTCAGGTTTAAGATAGTGTATACAAATGTAAAAGGCTAAAGAACATTATACATCCTATCTGCCATTTTAGGGACAGCTGGCTATCAGGAAAATTGCAGGCTGTAAGACACAAATCCCCTAAAGCAGACAGAACAGGAGGAATGGGTGTAGGTTCTGGAAAATCCTTTTGCAACAACTCATACTATTTTCTGAGGGACTGAGAAACCTAAGTGCTCTTCCACTGAAAACACTGGGACATTCTATCAACAGTCTCAGAAAAAGAGTAACCCCCCCCCCCCAAAGGAGAAGTAGAAACTGAGCTCTCCTCTGATTCTGAATCAGAAATTTGCGGACAAAACCCTAAATATGTCCCTGCATCTTCCTGTTCAGATTCAGAATCTTGACTCTCTTCAGGAAGAGAGAGACATCCCTCTTTCTTTTACCAGAAACTACTATTTAAGAAAGATTTATACCATGAACTAAACTATGAGCCAATCCCAATAAACTATTTCTATCCAAAGAAATCTGAGGAAGAGTAGATACATGCTTGGTTTTCTGTGTCCTTTTTGGAAGGAAAAATGGGGCCAGCCATATTACTAATATCAGCTGCTACTTCCCCAGAGACAGGCACAACACTGACATAACAAGGAAACCTACCAGGTTCCTTCTCCCAGGACCAAAAACAGTGGCTCTCCCTTGCCCACTGAGGGGCCACTGACAGCCACAGAGGACATGGTTAAACACCGGTCTATAGTGGCTGTAGGTGCTACACTACAGGGATCTGGGGTAACAGGTGAGTGGTCTGAGATGCAACAAATGGCAACAGCAGAGTCATACACGTGCATAGAAGCAAATTACTAGTCTGCTGTGGTGGCAAGGCTGTTTGCTTAACTTTTTCTTTTTGTGGCTGGAAGAAGGACTGACCGCAGGACTGACGATCTGTTCCATGGTCAAGCCAATAATGGTGGCACTTTCCCAGGGAAGGAAAGCAGCAAATGCTGGTAAAACTACCAGTCCACAGAAGTTACTTTTATGACACAAAAAAACAGTCAAAAACACTTTCAAACACTAAGGCAGCCCCATAATGAAAAAATAAACATACTTTTTCTACAGAAGTTTACAATACTTTTAAATTGACAGAAAAAAGGAGTGTTCCATTTAAAAATACATTATAGTTGCAAGACAATCCATTAAAAATACAACATTCCTAGTGTTATAACAACTTTCCTGAAGAGGAAAGATCAGTAAATGTAAGAAAATGAAAGTTTTTTTTCCCCAATGGGAACTTATCTACCCAGCAAAATAAATCACAAGACACCCATCGATCTTCAAAAGCCTCAGAAAAACATGGAGGGTATCACACTCAGACTTGTCTTTTAGTCAGCTCAGCTTGAGCTGCTTGACAGTTTGGGTACATGGAAGGTATCCTGGAGTTATGCAAGCTAGCCGGCTGTTATATCCTTGGCAGGCTATAACACATATAGCTAAGTTTATTGCAGTAGCGATCAATATGAAGAACATAGTCTAAATCCACATGCACTCTTAAGACAGAATGTCACTCACTATGCACAGGATGTTTTAAAACAGATAATGGTGTATTAATGAGGCAGCTGCAATCAATTGAAAGCAAACCATAATTTTCAATTAAAGTTTATCTGTTGAAACCAGTGGTTCTACAGTGGAGAAAAATGGACAGAAAACAACTAGGTCCTGTAAAGTTCTGTAATAAGTTTTCAAGCAGTAATGTTGGGTTTTGAAAAACCAATAAAATCCTAAATGCCCATTATGCACGCACACCGATGCTGTAGGAGACATCCTATGCTTCTCCAAGACGACATTGTTTTTCCTAAAGTTGCATAGTTTTAAAGTTAAATAATTTCTTCCCTAGAAGTAAGGTAAATATAGTATAGTGCACTACAAAACTTCCAAGGTGACTAGTTGATGGCTGCATTCTGGCCTTGTGACCTAAAGTCAGGAAGAACCTGGAGTTTACTGAAAGATTCATACATGCTCTGTGAAGACCATTCATCATGAAAAAAGTGAGATGACTGGCTAAAAGCCTCCGAGTGTAACTGGATGTGACGATAATAAGGGAATGACATACAGAAATGTGTTAATAGTGAAACTAGAAATGCAGATCCTTGATTAAAGATTTGCTACATTATTGTGCTATCTCCATAGTAATATGTACACATAGTCGGCCTTAGGCATAGGCCAACTAGGCAGCCACCTAGGGCGCCGCTGTAGCAGGGGCGCTTTTTCAGTGTTTATTTGATGTAAGTAGACCAGTATGGGGGCACCAGGTGGTGTGGTGGGGGGCGCCATGGAGCCCATTTGCCTAGGTGTTATATCCTGGGAAATAAGGAGACCACACGGTTTCTGGAGTTGTAAGGCCTTTCTTTATTCAGAGCCTCCCATGCTACATGCTTCCAACTTCTGCAAGTCATACATACACCGGAACCAACAAGTTACCAGAGAATACAGAACCAACAGTACATGTTGAATTCCCTACAGTACAACAACAACATTACCAGCCCGAATACTACATTCCTCCCCTTTTAAGCTATGACACAATTCCCTACATAAGCAAAACTAGGGAGCAAGTCCAAAACAATGCATTTAGCCACTTACTTCTAAATAACAGGCTAGTTATTAACTGGTTACCATACAATCGAACTATGTTGTTCTTGTAATCTATACATGCACTTTTTTTTTTTTTTTTTTTTTTAACATTGATAGTCCTTCAAGTAACTAGGTTTAACCAGCACACGCTTAGAACGGTGCAGTGGTACCACCCTAAGTGACTCCGGTGTCACAGTTACCACTTCAGGTATCGGTGTGTCCATCCGGATCCTCGAACCTCTCCTTCCACCGGTCTCCCTCGATCCTCCTGCCACTGCGAGCCCTTGTTCGAGTTAACGGTATTTCCGGGCGGCAGTTCCATGGACTCCTTCTTCTGTTCAGAATCTGGTCTACATGTCTCCTCACCAAGACATCTCCATTCAACCTCACCTGGTACGATAATGGACCTGTACTCTTGACAATGAACCCTGGAATCCACTTAGGTCCATAACTGAAATTCATCACTGCATCTCCCTCCAGCAAACTTCTCTCTCTCCGTCGTCGATCATGACATTCTTTTTGCCTCCACTGGGTCCTCTCTACCTTAGCTCTGATGTTTGGATGCACCAGATCCAGCGTGGATCTTAATCTCCGTCCTTGCAACATCTCGGCAGGTGACAAACCCGTGGTAGACTGGGGTGTGATCCGGTAGTTGAATAACACCCTTGATACTTTTGCTGCCATACTTCCTTCTCCGGACTTTTTCATCATTGCTTTAAAAGTTTGGACAGCCCTTTCAGCACAACCGTTTGAAGATGCATGGTATGGTGCTGATGTGATGTGTACGATGCCATTTTTCCTCAGAAAACCCTTGAACTCTTCACTCGTGAAACATGAAGCATTATCTGATTCAATAGTCTCGGGTAGTCCTTGGCTACTGAAACTCTTCCTCAAGCATTCAATGGTAATGAGGGAAGTGGGTGGTCTGACTGGATAGGCATCCATCCATTTTGAATGAGCATCCATGATTATCAAAAACATTTCCCCATAAAGGCATAATCTATATGAAGTCTCTGCCAAGGTCTACTCGGCCACTCCCATGGATGTTGTTGACATGTTTTACACTCATTCTTCAATATCGTGGTCCAACTTGGGCCACCAGAAATTAAGGCCTTCATTCGGGTGATGCCCACATGACCTTGGTGCAACTGCTGTAAAAGTGCCCGTCTTCCTGGGGATGGAATTATCACTTGTGCCCCCCACAATACGCATCCAGCTTGCACACTCAGCTCTGTTTTCCTCACCTCATAAGGCCGAAAAACTGGATCAGTTTGTTTGACTGGCCAGCCTTGCTGGACCCACTGAAACACTCTAGCTAGCACCGGATCTCTGCGTGTCCATTCACTCAGTTCCCTGACAGACACCAACGTGATGTCCTCCATCATCAAAACTCGGTCCTCCGCTTCCTCATCCTGGAGATACCGTAGCGATTACTATGGTGTTTCCGGGCTTATAAACAATCATTCATACGCTCTCAATGTTACAGCCCATCTCTGAATGCGGGAGAAACCATGCACGGCTTTCATTTCGTTGAACAATGACAACAAAGGCTTATGATCGGTGCAAATAGTAAACTTCCTCCCATAGAGGTATTTGTGAAACCGCTTGATTCCAAACATTACAGCCAACCCCTCTTTATCTAGCTGGGAATAGTTTGACTCCGCTGGTGTTAAAGTCCGTGACATGAACCCAATGGGTCTTTCTTGTCCATCTGGCATCCGGTGTGCCAACACAGCCCCTAACCCATAAGGTGAGGCATCACATGACAAAATTAAGTCCTTGTGACTATCGTAGTGCACCAAAACCTCTGAAGACTGCATTAGTTCCTTTGACTGTTCAAACGCTCTGTCCTGTTCCTCTTGCCACGACCACTGAGCCTCCTTCCTTAATAGCTTATGTAAAGGAGCTAACAGTGTTGACAGATTTGGCAGGAACCTGTTATAATAGTTGAGTAAGCCTAAATAGGCTTTCAGTTCTGTAACATTTGTGGGTGCTGGCCTGTTGAATGGCTTCCATCTTGTTCAGGGGTGTAGGCCTGATGCATCCACCTTAGGAAGTCTGCTTCCTTTGCCATGAAAGCACATTTACTCCGCTTCACCCTTAGACCTGCCTCAGTCGTCTCAGCACCTCGTTCAGCGTCTCCAGATGCTCAATGTTCCTACCGTCAACAGGATATCGTCTAAATACACAGCCACCTTGAATTCCTGCCACCAGTCCCTCCATTATTCTCTGGAAAATAGCTGGACTCGAGGAAACCCCAAAGGGTAAGCGATTGACTTGGAACAAACCTTTGTGTGTGTTAAGGGTGACATCGCCTTTGACCCTTCTTCCAGCACTACTTCTTGCTATGCCTGACTGAGGTCTAGTTTACTAAACCTTTCACCTCCTGACAGCTTTTCAAACACATCTTCCACCTTTGGCAAGGGATACTGCTCCAGCTTGAGACTTGGTTCACTGTTAACTTGTAGTCACCACATATGCCTACATTACCATCTGGCTTGGAACAATTGGTGCGGCCCATTCAACTTTACTGGTTCAATTATACCTTGCTTAGTGAGTCGCTCCAACTCAAACTCAACTTTCTTCTTCATTGGCGGGGTTTGTAAAATCTTGGCTTCTTTCACGTGTATTTTTGCTGGTGGACCCCTCCAGGTCCCCAGTTCCTCTTTGAAAACTTCGTCATTGTTCTCCAGCACCTCTTGCAAGGTCAGGCCATGCTGTTCTACTTTATGGAGCTGTAGGCAGCCCATGTCCAGCTCCTTTAACCACGCCCGGCCTAGCAGGTTTGGTCCCTTACCTGCTACCACCATGACTGGCAACTGTTTGGCTTGGTCTTTATATTTCACAGTCACTTTCACCATTCCCAACGTGGGAACTATTTCACCGGTATATGTTCTCAAAGTCACTGAACAGTACTGCAGCTTCTCTGGGCCATAACTTCCCATACTCAGCCTTTGACAGAACTGTCACACTACACCCCGTATCCACTTCAAACTGCACCATTTTACCATTTAAGTCCAACTGGGTTTTAATGGGATCAACTCTTTCCCACCTGGCCTCTTTCATGTTAAACATTGTGAACACTTCCTCGGCTGCCCGGGTTTGTTGATCTGTACCTTCACGCATGTGGTGTGCATACTGCCGTTTATTTTGGTTTCCCTTCCTTTCCATCATACTGCTCTTTTCCTCCCCTTTTTGGCTGGTCGAAGGGTGTTGCACATTTTTTACATGGCCCTTTTCCATACGCATGACATTTTCATTTAAAACGACAGTTCGTGACAGATGTTCACCCCACACCTGTAACAAGCATACTGACCAGACTTCCCTTGTGATTTATGCTCCATGACCACTTTATGAACTGGCAGTGGGCTCCTGCTTCCAACCCCTTCAATGGTTTTGCTGTAAATCACGAATGTCTTTAGTCGCTGTCTCTACAGCCTGTGCCAACTTCAAGGCCTTTTCAAGCGACAAGTCAGGCTCCGCTAACAATCTGCGTTGTGTCTGCAATGCCACATCTGAGCCTATCTCATAGCATTTCTGTCAGTCTGTCCCCATAATCACAATGTTGCGCCAATTCCCTCAACACTGCGACATACTCCATTACCGTTTCATTAGCCTTTCTAGTCCTTGAATTCTTGAACATTTGGACTATTGCACGGGTTATAATGGGACTGAAGCAAGCTCGTCAACTCTGTGAGCGACTTGTCCCCGGTTTATCAGGACTCAATAAGTTCCTCATCAGACTGTGCGTCTTGCTGCCCACCGAGCGCAGCAATGTGGCGCGGTGCGGACCCGCTTCCATTATCTGGTTTGCCTCAAAAAAATGTTCCAACACTTCACAATACTCCTCCCAGGTCTGTGTCTGACAGTCGTATGCAACCAGTGACCCCAACATGGAACCAGACATCACTCCGGCAGGCCCAGTCTCTTCGTCGTCCGACATGAACTGCACCCCACCGTTTCACTCGCAGCAGACTCGGAGGCATCCCATCCCCTCGTCGCCAATATGTTATATCCTGGGAAATAAGGAGACCACACGGTTTCTGGAGTTGTAAGGCCTTTCTTTATTCAGAGCCTCCAGGTGCGCACCCATGCTACATGCTTCCAACTTCTGCAAGTCATACATACACCGGAACCAACAAGTTACCAGAGAATACAGAACCAACAGTACATGTTGAATTCCCCACAGCGCCCCTACAGTACAACAACAACATTACCAGCCCGAATACTACACTAGGGTACCAGTCGACCTAAGGCCGCTCCTGTTAATGTACAAGTAGTTTAGTTGGAATATTGTACTGATTTGAAAAGTACACAGTTTATCCTGAAATTTGAAGATGTGTTGCAAATAAAGGCTAACTTCTGTTATTACACTTCTTTTTTGGCAATTCAGCTAAGCTTTTTATTTTGAATAAGTAAACTAATAACTTTGAAACTAGATGTCAGATATACAAAGTGTTTAGACGACTCACCACTTCAAATGCCATCTTACCTACAAACAATTTGACCATGCTGCTGATAAATTCAGTAGTAACGGAGCACAGAGGGCAGGATGTGAGGAAGGGTACTTACTACACAGCTGTTTGGTACTTCTTTAATATACATGGCAAGTAACACTTAGTGCCATCAATAAATTTGGTTTGAATACAGCCATCAATTTAAAAAGTTATTTAAGACTTGGCTCTTTTAAATGTTAATCAAACAATCAATTAATTTGCTTTGAATTTAAAGGTGTTGATGCAGGGGTTCAATCAGGGACAATTTTCTGGTACGGTTGCATTTTTACTGATATAGATTAACAGAAGACTGTGTAAGCTTTTTGTTTTTTTTTTAATCCCAGAATTTCACTGCATTTATTCTGCTGCATTACATAGTGTGTCACCTATACAGAATTTCAGTGGCCTAATAGACAAAATATTAAATTGCAGAGTAGCTAATAATCTGGTTGAGGGCAATGCATTATCTGTCCCTGATGATTCCAGGGCTCAGTATCTCCATGCATATGGCATTATTCAGTATCCTGGCATCAAAAGCTTAATTTCACAATCGTAAAATTTCTAGCAAGTGCTGCAACCTTTGACCTACCCTACTTCTAAATTCCATTACAGTAACTCATCAGACACTGAATCTATTTATATGCTGCACACAAGAACAAGCAGCTCACCATCATCACAGTGACAGAACAATGCAGTCTTGTTAAAGTAAATGCTACCATTTCATGACAGCATTCACAAGGGAAAGCAGGCAGATGGCAGCTTTACATACGCAGCTAAAAATGTGAACACCACAGAATGCATACTAAATAACACCCTTTCAATACAGACATGAAATCACACTCAACTGTCAAGGTACTTGGATAGATGCCAGTTTACAAAAAATCAATAATATCATTTCAGCTGCCCGAGACATGGGGAGAAACACGTGGGCTACTGAGCAGGCGCTGGGCTTCAGCAGGTCTAAAACAGTGACTATTGCATTTCAGTCCTTTCTTTACCACTTGAATTATTAAATCTTGTTTCTGAACAGCGTAAGTGTTTGTATGAACAGATCTTAATTACCCTGTACATATATGCACTCTGTATAAATGCACAGGTTGAATACCTCCACTCTAGGATTCATAGCTGCTCGTCTTCAAATGCATGTGTTCGTGTAGCAGCTCTGATAGTAAGCCAAACTGTGTCTGTCTCATTCTATTTCCACGTTTGTATGTCACTATGTTATGTTTCTTGTGCACCGCATACCTATGCAAAATGTAAAATTAACACTAGATGATTCTGTTGTTTTGTATACTACTGTAAATGTACTGAGTAGAATCATGTAAATGTTATTTATGAAACCTATTGTTAATGGTCTTCCCGGTCTCTCTTGAAAAGGGCCTCTGTTCCAGTATGACAAACTCGGTTAACAAGATGAATGACTGAATGAATATATAAAATAAAGTGATAGGAAGTGGTCAAGGAAATTGTGATGCACAATCGAGTCACATACATGTTTAAAGCCTACAGAAAACGGAAAACAAGCAACCAACAGTTTTATAACTTCTGTGGTGAAATGCAGTGATTACCAACTAAACGCCAATCCTGAAGCGAGAACATGATGAGTATGGGAAGCCTTTGCACATGAGCAGGACACTGGCCCACTCAACAACAGGATTGTGTAGGCTAGAGAAGCAGTGCCAGTGCCAGCCATGGCTACGAAAAAAAACTCTCTGAGAACGCCCAGCATGAGCGGATACCATCTGAACAGAGAAAAAACATATACTTTCAGGATTTTCAGAAAGATGAACGTACCAAACTCCTTCCTAAAGAAAGCACCAGTTTTACTCATCTTACTTTCTCTTACCGCATCTGACTCAAACCTCCTCCTTAGAGAAATTCTCTTGAGCTCTGTGTCTTAACAATCACTTTTCTACTTGCTGGGTATCCACAACTGCTTACTTACAAACATACTTGGAAATTTAAGAACAGGAACAGAACATGCCGTTTGTACAAGAGCACTGTAAACTAATCCTATTTGTAGTGTGTAACGTACCATGCAAATAAAGAATGTCCCTCACTTTCCCATCATGTGGTTTCCATTACATGCATAGGGTAACTCTTACATCATTTGAGTCCACATGTTTCAAGTAAATTTGTATGGGAAAATTAATGCACCTCTTCTCTACAGCTGCAGTGAGGCAGTTTTACACTTGCAATACCCTTTCCATGTGCAAAGGGAATCTCCTGCATGTATTTATGTCTTCCATATTCTACTAAAGCAAACATTCCACAGCAAGCCCAAAACTTGGGTCACTGCCAAAGGTGAAAAAAAATCCTCTCCCATTATGAACAAGTCTATAAAAACTAAAACTATGCTTAAGAAGTCCACTAACCTGCTTCTAGTGCAGCCTAATTCTGTTTACCATTTGATTTGATAATGAAATACATAATTAAAGTCAATTGTTGGATAGTGTTATTCTGCAATAGTGATACACTGCTTAATTCATTACAATTTGTCATAGTACATGCAATTTAATCAATGCAGTTTTGGCTTGTTTACATTTTCACCATTTGCATTACCCAGAAAAAACATCACTACTAATACATTAAACTACTAAAGGCTGTTTAATGACACTTTTGTTTCAATGGGCATAGTGCTGACATTAAGAAAAGAAAAAAGAAAGAGTCCATAAGAATCTTAATCAAGTCCCTGTGGCTTTCCAAACTGCGCTCCTGTTCCATAAAATAGATGATCACAACATGGACATGTATACTGCAATTGGAACATGTAAACAGAAAGGGCTTCTTCTAATGTTTTGTATGTCACCTGAAATCTAAAACAGGATGAAAGAAAAGGGAGGGAGAAATGGAAGGAATTGGGCCATGCTGAACTGATGGACAAGAAGCTAAATTTAAAGTTCTTTGTAATCATAGGTGCTACAAAAATGTCTTATATTCACCCTTACGAGCACTATGGCTTAGGACATGCCTTCCCTTAAGGATCAAAACTCTGTAACCAGGAATTAAATAATTACACTCGCCAGTCTGTGTGAATTTAAGCACTCTAGTGACTGGCTCCCAACTCAAGATAATCGTTACATAAAAAAAAATAAAAAATTAGACAAATATTTAGGATTCATGTCACAGGACTGATGCACAAATTACAGACCAATGGCAGCATTTCACTGAAATAATACTTCTTGCTATTGAAGACACCAATATAAAAAAATCCGGAATTATTAAAATAACATTTTTGCAGAATGGAGGCTCAACTTCTTTCACCCCATACCCTCCTACTTAAATAAACTAATTCAAGTGTCATATAAATACTGAAAAAGGTCAAGCACCACGTACATTGAAACTTCATTCCACGACCGTTTGAATCACTGCAACAAGTCCCAAATGGTTAAAATAATAGTATATAAATAAATACCAACTATCTCAACAATACCAAAGGTACCCATGGTCACCTACAAAAAAAAAAAAAAAAATACACAATGCGATTTCTAAAAATAATAATAAAAACAACACTAAATGTGCCATTTAATGAGCCTGCTCCTACAAAATCATTTTCAATGAAACTGTCAGTAATCAGACTCCATCATTCTGTGTCTGTGCAGTGGAATGCACCATCGAGGTAGTGACGACAATATAGGTGTAAATGGCTATTTTCACACCCAGTACTATCCCCATTCCAATCAATCCAGTGGTGCCACCCTCAACTTTAAACTGAGGAGTAAACAAAAAAAATGCTCTTCTCTCCTTTTAAAGTATAGCAAGCCGTTCCTTCAGTTTATGCTTCATCTGGAGAGCTACAGTGCCACACTTCTGGCTACAGATACAAGCCTGGCATTTATTTCTAAATATTCAAAAAACACCAAATGAAGAAGTAGTCAAAAGGTGAGATGAGAGAGAAAATTCCTTTAATCCATTTAATACATCTGTCCTGGTACCTTGGCAATTCGCCTTCAGTGGAACAAATAACCAAGTGAATACATTCTCTTTTTATATGCTCATCAATTAATCCATTAATTATTTCATTGTGTCATTAACCCTATTAATACTTACACTTCAAATACCCTTCAAATACAATCAACAGAGCACTTTGTATAAAACAATACATGTTCTTTACATACTCTTATAAACTACTTAAAACTGAACTGTATGGAAGACTGTACAAAATTATGCTAAATACATATTAATTCATTTAAATTTAAATTTCATAAATTATTTAACACATTATATAACATTCATCATCTTCTTTCGGCTTTTCCCGGTCAGGGGTCGCCACAGCGGATCACCTTGCCCGCACATTGATTGGCAGTGGAGTTTTACGGTGTTGAGTTGCCAGCCCGGCGCCCAACCTTCCACAGAAGGCACACTCACACCTAGGGCCAATTTAGAGTGTCCAATCCACCTGCAGCATGTCTTTGGGATGTACAGGACAGAAGGCACCCCGAACGGAGAACCTCTTGCTGTGAGGCGGCAATGCTAACCCTGCACCACCGTGGCCGCCCTAACACATTATATAACATTGATTTCACTAAATATTAAATTATACATAATAAATAAATGCATAAAGCATTTAAATACATATAAATATAAATACATTCAAATTTCATTACGATTCAAAATATTTCACCACTACTGTATTTTATACTGTAAACCCACTCTCTAAATTCATTCCTCTAGGATATAATATATGATACCCTAGGATCATTCTGTATTCTAACCTGCTTAATGCAGTTTTAAAATTTCCTGCACAAAAATGGGGTCTTGCCGAGGTACCAGGACGGATGTATTAAATGGATTAAAGGAATTTTCTCTTTCATCTCACCTTTTGACTACTTCTTCATTTGGCGTTTTTTGAATATTGTTGTGTTGTGGCCTTTGCTGTTTTTTGCTATGGAGAGACATTTATTTCTAAATTTTGGGGTGCACAGAAGGCTGATCAAGAGCTGCCAAGCATGCCAGCTAAACCTTTGTGCCTGGGGTAGATACCCCATTCAACCCACCCTACACACTCCTCTGGATGAACCCCCTTTATGTTAACATTTTCACTTCAAAATCTGTCATATATCTGAACAAGCTTACTGTACAGTAAACTGCAATTCCCTCAGTATGATCTTGAACAGGAAGGGGTAAAATAGGGAGGGGTTCTATAACATGTAGATAAAATAGTTCAGTTTCAGGCTGGATATGTGGGGGAGTTTTGTTCATGGAATAAATACTGGCCATACAGAACAGTTTTCCACAATGGAACATTAACAGTCTGTGCACTGAGTCGCTGTAATAGACTGGAAAAGTGATACGGATGTGGTAAACAACAAAGATCAATGGATTACTAAGTTCTGCACTAGGGGAAATCTGTTGTCTTTTGATGCCAAAGTATAAATGGATAAAGGAAATATGACATATTAAAACAATCCTTTGAGGGCTTTCAGGAGGTAAAGCTTATAGTAACCATTTAGATGTAAACCATAGTGTCAGGCAGGGAAAGCAAGATGAGCAAAATTGCAAATGGTGTTCAGTTAATACACCTTCACGAAGGTACAGACTCCCTCAATTCCAGTTTGACTTTCATTGGCATTGTAGAGATTCCAAACAGTTGTTCTATGAGTAATTGACGGCTTGGAGGTGTAACTCTCAAATAAGTGATAATAAACAAGAGACTGATGCAACTGCTGCTATTCTAACATAAAGGGACTGAAAAACAGCACTGAAATAGTCAGAATATGCTTGTAAGTGCCAAGCTAGAAGACAAGCACACATTTCTGTGTTTTTTAAGAATGATGCAGCACACTGCAAAGTTCTGTTTAGTATGTCTGAGACAACTATGTCTCCAAGTAAGCCGCTAAAGTAAGGAGCTGTCCGCAAATGGTGTCATGAACAGGAAGTTTTGAAATGCTGAATAAAAAGGTTACTTATGATCTAATGTTAAAAATGTAATGATGTGTACAGTCAAGTTATGTTGTAAATAGATGCTAGTCAGAATGGTGTATGAGCCAAGAGCCTATAGATGCCTGTGACTGAAGAGCTTTACAAAATACCCAAGAGATATGATCAGACCAAAAAGAAATTGTTAGCAAAATATACAGATGTCACAAGTTCTATTAACATATCTGCAAGTGGAAATAAACCTTCTAAAATGGCCACATAACCTTACAAAGGATTCGAACAAGGCACCTCTAAGACTACTAACAAATTAGCAAATATCAGCTGTAAGTAAAGAAATTTGGTCTTATATTTCTTTCAAATAAGTTACATAAGGTTTAATATTCAAAACTTGAAAAAAATATATCTGTAAATGAACTGAGAAAACAAATACTTGCAAAAATATATGAATGACATCTGCTTAAAGTAGAAAGTAAGAGCCAAATATACCATTCATACATTTGCCAGGAATATTGAGCCAGACAGAAACAGTAGTGCAGGAATTCTATCTGCAATGCATGCCATAAAAAATCCGAAGAAGAAACTATAGCATACCCAGTAAAATGTTATCCATGAATTTGACTGAGTAAAGAAATTAGGTGTCTTATGCTGTACATTATTATTCTAGGCACCATGAAATAATCAAACTGACAGACACAGATGGTGTACCAAAGTCTATATCCTCAAGGCAAGATCCTCAGGATATGGGAGATCTGAAGTTGTCATATTGGATTACAATGCACAACACAAGTGTCAGAAGTTCAGAAGAGAAGTGCATAAATAAGTTCAGGCATATGACATCCAGTCTGCATTATCCACAGTCAAATGATCAATGGGAGAGAACTACACAAAAACGAAAAAAATCGCACGAGAAAGAAAAGAAGCAAAAACTACAATGATACCGGCTTTCAATACAGAGCAAAGTAGGCCTTCATTTTCATACTTTTGGTATAGGAAAATGGTAATGGTAGGCACTCTGACCGATAAAGTTAGAACAGCAAATGCCGTGAAAAGCTGAAGTCGTTGGTCAAATATCCAAAGAGAAATTATATGTTGTGCATGCAATGCAAAATAACATGCAGCTGTAACTGTCACAATTATTACTGGCACAGCAAAGCAGAGACCCTTAAGTCTTGTATCCCTTTCAAAAAAATAAGTAAACCTGCAGTAGAACCACCACTGTTCCAAAAGGAAAAGCAGATGGCCAGAGTGAATAATTCTATTAGATCTGAAAGTCCACTGGAAGAAAACAAATTAATGGAATGGGCAAGAGTTAAAGTAGCATGCTTGCCTTTGGTGCAGAAGGTTATGGGTTCTACTCCCACAGAGGTAGATCAATTACTGACACTGCAGTGCAGCATTGGGAGGGGGGCTGCACTCCGAAGTGTGTTGTCCTACAGATGACACATTAAACTGAGATACCATTTGCTTGAGCTGGTGGTAGCTTAGCTGGATGCAAAAGATCCCATGGCATCTATGAACAAAAGGAGAGAAAGTCAAATGATGCCCTGGCCAAATTTCCCCTAGTAGTATAAATAACACCTCGGGTTTTCCCTGAAAAGAGGCTACTAGGCTAGTTGGACCAACTCAGGCAATGAGAGATAAATAAAATAAAATAACATAAAATGATACTACAGACTGAAATGCTATATTTATTAAAATGAATTCTGAATATGTAAAAAATTTGTAGTCACTCCTCCTTACTGTAAAAAGGTTTGCCCCATTCTACACTATCTTACTCATGTGTTAGCTAACTCCACCCCAACCACAGTCCTACGCCTTCTCACTAAACAGGGCAAGCACAAGTATATACACACACACACACACACACACACACACACACACACACACACACACACACACACACACACACACACACACTTCCAACAGATCTACCCCCTTCCCTAATGCTTCCTCCAAACATAACCTGTAAGAATTCACACAGTCAATTCCCATACTGGAACGTATTACAAATGAAAGCTTTGGCATTAGCATCCCATCCCACTTACATTACATTCGATATTAACTTACATTACATTCGATATTAACTTATTATAAATGCAAGTTTTGGCATTAGTACCCAATCCTACTTACATTCTTTATTAACTTATTACAAATGAAAGTTTTGGCATTAGTATCCCATCCCATTTACATTGCATTCTATATTAAATTATTACAAATGAAAGTTTCAGCATTGAGATCCCTCATCAAATCCTCTAAAGCTAGCTATGGAAACAGAATTGCAGCAGATAGTAAAGACAACCACAAGGTCTTCTATATTTATGTAAAGAATCTCCATGGCAGATTTTATTCTAAGCTACTGCACAATGGTACCTCCTATACAGAGCCAACAGATATTGCCAATATACTGGCCGACAGATTCAGTGCCAACTTTACCCCCCTCCCCAAAGGACCAATCACAATACCAGTAGATTGCCAGGCACCCAGTATTACTGCTGCACAGGTTAAAACAGCACTGTCCAAGGCCAAGAATACAGCTTCCATGGGACCTGACAATATCCCTGGCTGTGTTCTACATAAACTACAGCGTGAACTGGCACCTCACCTTTGTGCCTTGTTCAATGACAGCCCCACCTCAGGCTTTGTCCCTACCAAATGTTGCAATGCTACAGTCATCCCTCTCCACAAAGGAGGAGTGACTACAGACCCTGGGAACTATCGCCCCATTAGCCTGATGAGTCTGATATGCAAAGCTATGGAAAGCATCATCATGGACCTAACAGGTTCATAGGTAGGTACTAAGCTATCTGCCAGAAGGCATTTATATGCCTAGCCAGAATGTGTTGGCTTTCGCTGCCCCCTTAGATTAGTTCCTGGTGCCTCTGTCCAGTAGAGCCCACGGGGTAAACTTTCTGTTTCCCATCAACTCGTCAAGGTTTCTCTTGAAATGTGTTAGCGAGGATCTCTGCCTAATGTAGATTGGAATCTTGTTCCAGAGCATGGGAAGTCTCTGGGACAGGAATCTATCCCTCCAGCACGTCCTATTTATTGTTGTGGTGAAGTTTAGATCACTAGAGCATGTGGCTCGAGGGGATATGGTTTTCTTTAGGTGGAGCATGTCCATCAATTCTGGGTTGGACACGGCCTTGTATGTCAGGCATAAATCACCTCGGAGTAGGTGGTATGCAACTGAGTACAGCTGGAGTTTCTTCAGTCAAGCTGCATAGGGCATCTGTTTGAGGCCAATGATCCTCTTGGTGAGGTACGTCTGTGGTCTTTCCAGCTGTTGCAGGTGTCTTGTAAGGTACATCCCAAATGGGGTGTTGTACTCTATGATGGGTCTGATGAGTGATGCGTAGAGGGGCACAATGACCTCTTTTGATCTGGATGTGAACCCTTTTGTGATTAGGTGGGCCACATAGACGGATTTTCTAACCACTTTGGCAATGTGATTATCAAAGGAGAGATTACTATCTACATGGGTCCCCAGAACCCTTATTACATCTTCTGTATTTAGGGGGCTACTACCTATGTAGTAGTTTGTGGGTACTTTGTTTTTTCCAAAGGGATGATTATGCACTTTTTGGCATTTAGCTTGAGGCCATGGTTTTGACACCAGGTATCTGTCTCAGTGAGACCCTTTTGGAGGATGTCTGTGTCAGCCGGAGAGTCAATTATAACCCCTAGTTTGCAGTCATCTGCAAACTTGGTCAGCCATAGACCTGTGCTTACCTGTATCTCTGAGAAGTATATGCTGAACAAGAGGGGTCCTAGGACTGAGCCCTGGGGAACGCTACTTGTAACTGGTTTAGAGTCAGACCTAGCTCCCGCGACTTATCATGTGGGTTCTGTCCGTGAGCCAGTTGGCAACCCATCTCATGATGTAGGGGTTTATGTTCAGGCTGGTGAGCTTGTCCATAATACCAGAATGGGGAATGGTGTTGAAGGCCTTTGCGAGGTCTAGGTAGGCTGTGTGGACCACCTTTCCCTCGTATATAGCCTTGGTAACTGTCGCAAAGAAGTCCACTAGGTTTAGGAGATGTGATCTGCCCTTAACAAAGCCGAACTGGGTAGGGTCCAGTGTTTGGAGGTTCCCAATGTCTCTGTTAATGAGATCCATAATGATGCACTCCATAGCCTTGTAGACCAAGCTAGTCAAGCTTATAGGGCGATAGTTCCTGGGGTCTGTTGTGGCTCCACCTTTGTGGAGCGGAATAACTGTTGCTGTGTGCCACACTCTGGGTATGTAGCCTGTGGAGAGGCTGAGTTTAACAGTGTGTTTAGGTGAGGAGTTAGTTAATCTTTGAGCTCATGTAGGACTCAGCCTGGGACACCGTCCGGTCCCATTGATGCTGTGTTTTTGGCTTTGGAGAGTGCCGTTTTAACCTGAGTGTCTGTGATTTCAGGGCCACTACATTCTTCTGGCATGGTTATGGGCCCTTTTGGGGGTGGGAGGGGGGTGAAGTTTGCACTGAACCTGTCTGCCAGGATGTTGGCGATATCAGTTGGTTCAATGTATTTTGTGCCATTCTGCACCAACTCTGAGCAGATCTGAGAATTGCCACTTAGATTCTTGACATAGCTAAAGAATGCCTTGTGGTTATCCTTGGAGTCCTTGGAAATTTTTCTTTCGAAGCTAGCCTTGGATGATTTTATGAGGGATCGTAGTTTCTTATTGATACTGATCAGGGATGTCTTCCCTTCTTGAGAATTTATTCTTTTCTGTACTAGTTTCCTCCTTCTATTGTACAGCTTGTTTATGGCAAAGGTCCACCAGACTGGTTTCCTTTTCTTGGAGGAGTGAGTCTTGGTTTTGATTGGGATAGCACGATCTATGCATTCTTGTAGGTGCCCATAGAGTGCATTAGTAAAGGATTTTGCAGCTTGGGCAGCATTATCCTATAGCATGGAGATTTTGAAACTTTTCACCTCGGTCTTAGGTGACGTTAAGTTTGCTATTGAAAAATTTTTCACAGTGGTTTCTTTGACTGGGGGTGGGGGTGGAATGTGGATATCCAGAGTGATTAGTTTATGGCCAGATCTAACCAGTGAGGGGTTGACCTCTGGTGTGGAACACCGGTCGCCCATGTTGGTGATGACCAGGTCCAATATGTTGCCACCTCTGGTGGGGATGTTGATCAGTTGATCCAGGGCATTTTGAATTTATAAATTCTAGGAAATGTTGGGCAAGGGAGTTAGTACTTGAGTAGTTCTCCTAGTTAATGCTTGGGTAATTGAAATCACCCAATATCATGGGTGTTTGGTAGGACCTTTATGTTTCCCAGTGTTTCCAGGAATGTTGAATTGGGGTCCTGGGACATGGTGGATGATCTGTAGCATGCCACAATTTGAGTTGCAGTTTTGCCCGTTGTTAGTTACACATGGATGATCTCTGAAGCATCATGCTGTGCCACTAACCTGGAGGTGTGGGTATCCTTGATGAATATGGATACGCTCCCACCTTTTGTATTTCAGTCTGGCTTTTGTGGCCAAAATGTATGGTGTGAGTTGTAGCCTGGTAGTGCTGGGGTGCTCTCTGCAGCCTTAAATCAGGTTTCTGTTGCTGCATATATATCGATTTTCTACATATTGAGGAGTGCCTCGAGTGCGTGCATTTTGAGGTTTAGACTTCTGGCATTGAGTAGCATTACCCTCAGTTTTTTATTACTTGTGCTATTTGCGGTGGTGGGTTTGTCTTTTGAGCCTTACCTAAAAAAGGCACTATGGGGGTGGCAAGAGCCTTGGCCAGTATTTGAAAGCCTAAGGGTGACAGGTGCAAGCTGTCTCTAGTGAAGCAGCGTGGCTTTTCAAGCATGTCATCCCAGGCTGACAGACACTGGATCCCCTCTGAATGACACCAGAAGCTTAGCCAATTGCTGAAATTGATATATTTTTTTTATACCATGGTATCATTCTTGGTGATGGCAGGATGCTACTCAAGGTCAGGGTCATACCGGTCAGGGCTACGTGATCAGAGAGCTCTTCCATGTCTCTTTTCATGTAGTCCAGGGAGGTACGGCTCAGGTCATTCACACCAACATGAACAAAGACAGAGTCATATTTGTACTTGTTCTGCAGTGACCTAAGTGTTTGTGTTATGTGGCGGATCCTGGCACCTGACAGGCAGCTAACAGTATCTTTCTCCTTGTTCAGCCTGGTGACTGGGGCATCAGTATGCCTGACTATACAGTCACCTATGATTAGTGTATTGGGTATGTTATTTTACCTTAAGGGCTGTGATTGTGTGGCACACTGGTTTTGTGAAGTATGTGTTTCATGGTTTGTATTGGGAGTGGAGGTTGCTTGGGTGTCTGCTTTAGACGTCTCTGTTGCTTTTGCAGATTTTTATTTAGAGCCTCTGAGTATGTTTTCATGTATTTATGCGTGATTTTTGCTGGTGCTGGTTTCATAGGTCTATGTGAGACTGGTGGTGTGATGCAAATAATTCCATTCTCCACTTGACTGTCTGGTCCAGTCTTGGATTGAGAGATCTTAGCCTCCAGTTTGGCTGTATAATTGCATCTCTCGCATGTATTAGTGTTTGGTGGTAGGAGAAGAAGGTTGTCTGTGTGCACGAGGCAGTTGTAACATTGCCTGAAAATGCCCAGATTCATCAGTTGGACCGGAGAGTACACCTGAGACTGCCCTTCGGACATGCCTGGATAGGTACAGTGAACTGTTTTACTGATTGGCTTGTAAGGTCGAATAGAGAGCCTTGTCCTTCTCTACAGTATAGGGGGGTCTAGTGATAAGGTTTATTAGTGCTTGTTATGAGTTTTGAGCAAGTGCCAGGCTGAGAGGTGAATGGTTTTAGTGCTTAAGTTGAAAGTTTGTCTAATTCCAAGGGAAAAATTGAAGAGTAGACTTTGTGGAGCTGGGAATAGTTATACCCTAGCTAACCGGCACTGCCCGGTATGCAAAACCGCGCAAATGCAGGTTTTATAGCAGGGAAATGAAAGAGAGAGAGGAATTAGCCCAAAATGGCCAATAAACTACTAATTTCTGGGCTGAAACCACTCCTCCAGGGACAGATAGGCTGCTCAAAGCTCCCCTCTCTCACAGGTGAACAGAGAAACTTCCTTCTATCCAAGTAAGGTATGGGCAAACACAGAAACTTGTAACATAGCCCTGAATTCAGCACTAACCTGAAAACTGGACTATACTAGCTTAGAAAGGTGGGAAAACAAGTATATTTTGTTTTGTTTGTTTTTTTTTCAGAAAATAAAGCAGATACAATAAAAAAATACTTTAAATGCACAGAAATGGCTATCACACTTGAGTGTGTAGCCTACAACAGGTAATTTAAACACAAAAATGACTTTGTTAAAGTGCAGGCAGTAAAATAAGTACAATATGTAGCTGAAACAAGCTTTTTAAATCACAGAAACTCTAACAAAATCAGTGTTTTAGGCAGAATTAGCTAAAGGCAGCAAGAAAATGCAGATAAATGATACTTAACCACTCCAAAGTTTCTCTTTTGTCTCTCTGCTTCTGTAGAACTCTGCAGGGCACCAGGCAGGAGCTTGCTGAGCTGTAATAAACAAGGATATAGGGAATCTCCAAACTCTGGATCCCACACAGTTTGGTTTTGTGAAGAGTAGATCATGCCTGCTCAACTTGGTCAACTTCTTTGAGTCAGTCACCAGAGCTGTAGATGAAGGCAAGGTGGTTCATACAGCCTACCTTGATCTGGCCAAGGCTTTTGATACCATTCCCCACTCAAGAATCATAGAAAAACTTACTAAGCTTAGGATCAACCCCTCTATCACTAAGTGGGTTGCAAACTGGCTTACAGAATCCACAGTGTGAAAGTAGCTGACTCCAAGTCAGACTGCCAACTAGTCGTGGGTTTGGTCCCACAGGGTTTGGTCCTGGGTCCTCTCCTGTTTGGTAACTACTTCTCTGAAGTCCAGGCCAACACGAAGGGACTCTGGCTGACAAAGTTCGCAGACTATTGCAATTTGAGAGCTATTAACTCCCCACGTGATGGTGGCATCCTACAGAATAGCCTCACTGAGACCAATGACTGGCATCAGAACCATGGCCTTAAGCTCAATGCCAAAAAATGTCGTCATCCCCTTTGGGAAAAACCCGGTTCCTATGGTTTACCACATTGATGGTAGTTCACTGAACACAGAAGGTGTTCATAGGTTCATAGGTAGATACTAGGCTATCTCCCCAAGGGCATTTTTAAGCCTAGCCAAAGTGTGTTGGCTTTCGCCACCCCATTGATTAATTAACTGAGCCTCTGTCAAGCAGAGCCAATGAAGTGATCTAGGGGCGTATTTTCTTTTACCCATCCACTCATCAAGGCTTCTCTTGAAGAGTGTTAGTGAGGGGCTCTGCCTAATGTAGTTAGGAATTTTGTTCCAAAGCATGGGGAGTCTCTGTAACAGGAATCTATCCCTCCAGCATGTGTTATAAGAGATCTGGGGACACAGGTTTACAGCAACCTCTCTTTTGACCACCACATTGCCACTGTGGTCAGAGTCCTTCTATGTGGCGCATCTCATTACCAAGGGTTTTGCATCCAGGAAGAAAGAGGTCATTGTCTCCCTCTACTCTTTTCTCATTAGGCCAATCATTGAGTACAATGCCCCATTTGGCATGTACCTCACTAAACACTTGCAACAACTGGAGAGGCTGCAAAAGTACCTCACAAAGAGGAACTTAGGCCACACTTGTCCTATATGGACAGACTCAAAAAAAAAACTCCCAACTATTCTCTGCCTATTGCCTAACTAGAGGCAATCTCTGCTTGACTTACAAAGCCATGTCTGACCCAGCTCTGTCAGAAATGCTACATTTAAAGAAATCCCAATCCCTCCACACCAGACGCTGCAGAGACCTCAATCTTATTACCACAATCAACAGAACATGCTGGAGGGACAGGTTCATAACCCAGGCACTGCTCATGCTATGGAATAGACTTTTCATACATATCAAGCAGAGCACCTCGCTGATCCTCTTCAAGAGAAATCTTGCTGAGTGGATGGGAAACAGAAAATTCTCTCCAGGGATCACTCCAGTGGCTCTACTCAACAGAGGCACTGGGAACTAAGGTCGGGTGGCACTATGCTAGGTTAATCCTATGGCTAGGCTTGTAAAGGCCCCAGAGCCATTGGCCTAGTACATGCCTATGAACATCTGTAATTTGGAGAGATGCAGTCCCCCTACTCCCAACACTCACATACACACACACACACACACACACACACACACACACACATCAACATCAAGGAAGCAAGGTCCTCCAACAAAATGCTGGGAAGATGTTACAGCAAGATGACATTTGTTGCATTTCCTCTGAAATCACACAAATTTCAGAGTTGACAGGTTCCTCGAAATGACAGGTCTTATACTTCTGACAGGAAGCCGACTTAAGGTCTATTCCTCACAGAGACGAGGTACAGGGTCTGACATTAATCTTTGAAAGGAAACTAGGCTTAAAATGGCCCACAAGTAAGGTTAGCCTATTACGATACCTATGAACCTATATGCACAGGGAATTTTCATGCCTGCAACACTATACACACATTCACCTGTGAATGAAATTGTAATTCCACTCATAATCAGACTGTTGTCTGAAGAAGTATATTGCATTACGCCACAGCACTATTTTAAATGCCTTGGCAGCACACCAAATAATGTCTTCATAATCTACTTACAGTAGTCTGCTCAAATTAAAAGGTTCTCTGCAGCTACTAAGCAGACACATTATAATCTTATATTTTTTTTTCCTAAATTGCATGGACACACTTCTTCTCTAACCATCAAGTTAACACCCATGTCAGACAAAGTAAAATCAAAGAGCTCATCCAACTGATTGTGCTGACTACGGTCTCCACCAAAGAGGATGGAGTAAGCACTTAGTAACTGGCACTCTACCTGTGAGGGTCGCTTCTGGTTTTGAACTAATGCATACAGAAATGCATGTACCCCAAGCACAGCCTCGGTGAACGTGTCTTAACATCTAACCCCAATTCTGTCACATATACTCCTATTACACATGCAGTACAGTAATGTAGTCCAGCATGGGCTGCCACCTCATTCACTTATTCCAGCTACCTAGTAAATCTTTCCCCATCCCTCTGCTCTTCAGGATAATATTAGGGTTAAAGCTCATAAAACATCCCTTTATCTCATACAGCAACCACCACTGTACCCAAGTAAACTTCTCCAAGTAGCTGTCAGTAAAACACTTGCACAGGTCGGCTGTTAATGTTGTGCCTCACAATTATGCAGCTCATGGGTGCAACAACTCACAACAACATGCCTGTGTATACAAAACACAAAGATTCTTGGATCAGCAAACGGAGACTTGTAAACTTTGTTTAGTAATCAATGAGAGAAGGAGTTCTGCTTCAAAAACATACAGTGCATGGCATTTTCACACAACCCTTTACTGAAAAGTAAAATCTGTTTTGCTAAAGTTGATTAGTTATGATGTAAACATAAAAATACAGTGCAGCAACAATTATACCATTCCTACCTACAACACTTGGTTATTCCCTGACAATAAGTAAGTAAAAATAAAGCCTTAAACACCAGCTTAATGTGAACATGAGACCAGAAATTAAAGCCAGACAGTATGACTAATTTATTCAGCAAACGTGCAGTCTGTCAGATCTAATTGCTAACTGAATACTTCCTATAGTAATGAATTTCATCTAATGACTTTCTGAGAAAAAGACAGCTGGACTGCCATATTTAAACAATTTGGCTTCAGTGAGGCATTTCTATTAAATGTTGCAGGCAAAGGCATTTGAGGCAAGCACTGTTAATATCTCTGAGAAGCAGAGATCAATACACCTTGTACTAAATAGAGATGTTGAAATGTGACAGATTTAATGATGCCTAGCTTTCAGCTGGATTATGTGCACTTAGCCAGTTTCACATAATGATATCAGGGTACCACATAGACTCAGGTACACTTAGTTCCATCCTCATATAGGTTCTGTGATCAGACAGTTATAGATTTATAGGTTCATAGCTAAGTACTGCCCTTGTGGACCAAATGTTCCTCAAAGATTAGAATCAAACATTGCGTCTTGTGCTTGTGATGTAAACACCTTATCTATTATGCTAAGCCCCAATACCGGATTATAATGAACGAAAGGGGCAAAGTGGGCTTGTGTCAAGACATTGAACAAATTGTTTAGCTCATCTTGGCAAGAAAAGGTAAGTTATTTTAAATGCGTTTGGGCTCAGTACAGGGTACAGTGAATTAGCCAATCTGCATAAGGTCTGTCTGTAGAATACATAATGCAGAAGATCTGTAAAATACAAAGCATGGGCCAGAAGTCATACAAACTGAAAGGCAAGGCAAAAAAAAAAACAAGTTCAGGAAAGAAATCCAATAAGAGTGGTAGTAAAATAAGGTGCCAGGACTCTGTCAGACTCATTGTGTGATGACTGTGGCCTGATGCTGAATGCACCATTTAAAATAAGATTCTTTGTACAATGGAGCAGGACAAGTGGACACACTTTTGTCACACAATTTTCATGACAGCCAAGTAAACTCTGTGCATTGTACAAAATAGGGTTCTCTATTAAATATGGCCAGTTCTGAATAAAACTAATTTTAAAATAATCCTAATGCCATTAAAGCACACTTTGAAAATTGTGATGCTGCTTGTTTAAACTGTGTGTCTTCAAAACTGCTTACAAAGAGCTGCAGAAAATGAAATACTGGTTCACAAGACAGAATATGCACTTCTTATGTCTCTCAACAACAGGTACAAATATGACTCTGTCATTGCACATGTGGGTGTGAATGAACTGAGACATACCTACCTGGACTACAGGAAGAGAGACATGGAGGAGCTCTCGGATTATGTAGTTCAGGTGGGTATGACCCTAGACCTGAGCAGCATTCTACCATCACCCAGAATTATACCATAGTACAAGCAGAAAATGATTGATTTCAACAACTGGCTAAGCTTCTGGTGTCATTCTAAGGGGATCCAGTATCTGCCTGGGATGATATGATTGACGGACCTCGATGCTTTGCCAGAGATGTCCTGCATCTGTCACCCTTGGGCTTACAGATATTGGCAAAGGCTCTTGCCACCCCTAGTGCCTTTTTTAGGGGGGGGGTTCCAAAGACCAAATTACCACTGTAACAGCTACAAACAAATGCAATCTGAGGGTCATGCTGCTCAATGCTAGCAGTCTAAATCTCAAAATACACTCGCTCGAAACACTCCTTGAAATGGAGAACTTCAACATTTGTGCTGTAACAGAGACCTGATTCAAGGCAGCGAAAAGCACCCCTGCACTAACAGGCTATAACTCATTCCACACCTTTTGGCCCCAGAACTTGGACCGAAGCTCCAAAGGTGGTGGTGTTTCCATATTCATAAAGGATGTGCACACCCCCAGACTGGTAGACCAACATAATGCATCAGAGATACTTCAGGTGCAGCTAACATTGGGTAAGACAGCAATTCAGGTTGTAGCCTGTTATAGGTCCCCAACCATGTCACAAGGCACTCACTCCATGTTCCTAAGCAGCCTGGAGAATATTAGGATTCAACCTAACACATTCATACTAGGCGACTTCAACTACCATATCCATTGACTGGGAAAACTACTCATGTACCAATACACTTGCCAAATGTTTCCTGGAATTCATTCATTCCAATGCCCTGGACTAGTTTGTTCTTACCCCCACTAGAGGTAGCAACATCCTTGACCTGGTCATTACTAACATGGGCGACCATTGCTCTAAACCAATAGTCAACTCCTCCCTGGTTAGATCCGACCACAAGCTAATCACCTTGGAAATCCATATCCCTCCCACCCACCCCCCGCAAAAGTAACCATCATGAAAAACTTCTCCAAAGCTAACTTTGGGCTCCTAAGAACAGAGGTGGCTAACTTCACGGCACCCATGCAAATGGAGAATAGTTGCATGACCGCCAAATCATACATCAATGCACTGTACGAACATGTACACAAATGCATGGATCTCGCCATACCCAATAGAACCAAGATGCTCTCCTCCAAAAAAAGGAAGCCAATCTGGTGGTCTCCTGCCATAAACAAACTCTGCAACAGAAGGAGGAAACTGATGCAGAATAAGGTGAAGTCCCAAGACTGGAAAAACTCCCTTATCAGCCTCAACAAAAAGTTGAGATCCCACATCAAATCCTCTAAAGCTAGCTATGAAAACAGAATTGCAGCAGATAGTAAATACAAAACCACAGTTATGACCGACGCCATATCCTCGTCCAGTAACTCAGTAAGATATTGAAGAGCCACACTTAAATTAGGCTTAGAAACATCAAATGCTTTGACATTGAGTAAATGACTGTTCTCCTGAGTCAGCAGGTGTGGAATCCAATCTGGAGCTATTAAAATCATCTTTGGCTTGTCCTGTCTGACCTGAAGACTGCTCCAATTGAATGAAAGAGCATCCACCTTCCAAGCTGTGGGATGAAAACTTTAACAGATCTATGTCTGGAGTTCCCCATGACACTGTCAATTTTGAAGATTTAGCTGTAAACTGAGAGCAGTCTCCCACAAAATCATTGCTTGTCTGCACAGAGGATAAGAATGTGTCTTGTATCCACTTTCCATTTAGATGAGCTCCCGAATGACAGTGTCCAAATCTTGGCAGTGCTGTGTCCATACATTTTGAGATACCATTGTAATAAGGATAGATCTGTATCCTCCACAAGGCCTACTATAGTTATGTAAAGAACCTCCACGGCAATACCCAGATTTGCTCCGAGCTGCTGCAGAATGATACCTCCTTTACCAAGCCAACAGATATTGCCAATATACTGGCAGACAGATTCAGTGCCAACTTTACCCATTCCCCCCCCCCAAAGAACCAATCACAATACCAGTAGATTGCCAGACACCCAGTATTACTGCTGCACAGGTTAAAACAGCACTGTCCAAGGCCAAGAATACAGCTTCTATGGGACCTGACAATATCCCTGTCTGTGTTCTACATGAACTACAGAGTGAACTGGCACCTCTCCTGTGTGCCCTGTTCAATCACAGCCTCACCTCAGGCTTTGTCCCTACTGAATGGTGCACTGCTATACAGTCATCCCTCTCCACAAAGGAGGAGCGACTACAGACCCTGGGAACTATTGCCCCATTAGCCTGACAAGTCTGATATGCAAAGCTATGGAATGCATCATCATGGACCTACTAAACTAGGATATAGGGAACCTCCAAACTCTGGATCCCATAGTTTGGTTTTGTGAAGGGTAGATCATGCCTATGCCTGCTCAACTTGGTTGACTTCTTTGAGTCAGTCACCAGAGCTGTGGATGAAGGCAATATGGTTCATATAGCCTACCTTGACCTGGCCAAGGCCTTTGATACCAATCCCCACTCTGGAATCTTAGAAAAACTCACTAAGCTAGACATCAATCCCTACATCACTAGATGGGTTGCAAACTGGCTCACAGATAGAACCAATAGTGTGAAAGTAGCTGACTCCAAGTCAGACTGCTGATCAGTCACGAGTGGAGTCCCACAGGGATCGGTTCTGGGTCCTCCCCTATTTTGTATATACTTCTCAGAAGTCCAGTCCAACATGAAGTTACTCTGGCTGACAAAGCTCGCAGACTATTGCAAGTTGGGAGCCATTATCAACTCCCCAATTGATGGTGACATCCTACAGAAAGGCCTCACTGAGACCAACAACTGGTGTCAGAACTATGGCCTTAAGCTCAATGCCAAAAAATGTGTCATCATCCCCTTTCAGATAAACCCAGTTACCATGAACTACCACAGCAATGGCAGCCCACTAACACAGAAGGGGTTATAAGAGATCTGGGAACACAGGTTGACAGCAACCTCGCTTTTGATCACCAAACTGCCAGTGTAGTCAGAAAGTCCTTTTATGTGGCACATCTCATTATTAAGGGTTTTGTATCCAGGAAGAAAAGAGGTCATTGTCTGCCTCTAGTCCTCTTCCCTCATTAAGCCAATCATCGAGTACTATGCCCCCATTTGGGCATGTACCTATCTAGACACCTGCAACAACTGGAGAGGCTGCAAAAGTACCTCACAAAGAGGATTCTAGGCCTTAAAACACTTGTCCTATATGGACAGACTCAAAAAACTCCAACTATTCTCTGTCTCATATCGCCTACTTAGAGGCGATCCCTGCTTGACCTATAAAGCCACGTCTGTCCCAGCTCTGTTAGAAATGCTACATCTAAAGAAATCCCAATCCCTCCACACCACAGGCTCCAGAGACCTCAACCCCATTACCACAATCAACAGAACATTTTGGAGGGACAAATTCATAACCCAGAGACTGTCCATGCTATGGAATACACTTCTCATACGTGTCAAGCAGAGCACCTCACTGGCCCTCTTCAAGAGAGATCTTGATGAGTGGATGGAAAATCAGGAAATTCACCTGGAGATCACTCCAGTGGCTCTACTCGACAGAGATACTGGAGACTAAGGTTGGGTGGCACGATGCCAGGGTAATCCTATGGGCTAGACTTGTAAAGGCTCCAGGGCCATTAGCCTAGTACACACCTATGAACAAAGTGTCCAAGTATGGCAGTGGGAAATTCTTACAGCTTTTAATGCCTGTTTACTTTCCGTCACTGTTCTCTACTGCTAATAAAGCTGCATAGCGCTTTAAAAGTACTGCTGGCAATTGAGCATCAACCAATGACACTGATGTTATCAAATCAGCATAATTAGCACATCCAGAAGATGCTAATGCCAAATGTTAACTCCAGAAAAGTGTAGCGACATGGAGCCCTAGACGGCCCAGATATGATCAGCAGCCATGGTGCTGGATGAGTCAGCTAGGAAAGGATGGGAGTGAGCAGCTGAGTTTGCCTAACCATCCAGGGGAGGGGGAGGAGGAGGAGGATACAGGGAGTAGTTTAAATCCTGCTACAGAAACAAAGGCCTACTGTAAAATAAAACCTAATGTTGTTGTGTCTTTCGGCTTTTCACGGTTAGGGGTCGCCACAGCGGAACTCCGGTCCGCTAATGATTGGCAGTAGATTTTTACATGCCGAGTTGCCAGCCCTGATGCACAACCTTCAATGAAGGCACGCCCATTCATGCATGTCTCCACACAGAAGACGCTCTAGCTGAGAATCGAACAGGACAACTTCTAACTGGGAGGCGACAACGCTACCGCAGCACCACCACCGTTAAAATAAAACCTAATAAAAGTACAAAAACATGGATACTGACTGGGTACAAGAAGAAGCATACCCACTGTAAACTGAACCTTGCCCATGGGGAGAAGCTCCCAGATAAAAAACAACACTAAACATAATGAAATTCTCTGTGACTGTAGCCCTAAAAACACGGATGTCGCTATTTTATTCAAGCTGCTAATTGCTAAGCTGAAAACTGAAAGTTGAGTACAAGCATTCCAAAAATATAATATTGCACTCTCCCATACACCCATATAAAACAATATTGCTCCTCAAAGGAAGACAGCACATGTAGTAAAAAGAAAAAAAGACACTTTTATGGGAAACCAGGATTCTATGAACAAACTACTGCATACATGCACACTTATGACTCTCCTCTTCCTTACAAAATGGTGATAGACTGTGCTTCAGTGCTTCAGCACATAACTTGGGTAATCCTCTACAACAGAGAAGACATAGATGATGGTACTTTATTGCAATTACTTTTAAAAATGGAAAATCATTTCTTGTTTTAAATAATGTCATTGTACAACAGCCTGAATGTACATTACTGCTAAAGTATACCATTCTATGGTTCAAAGAGTCTGAGGTGTGAACTTGGTCAAATAGTGCATGTAGTCAAGCTAATTAAGTGTGCAAGCACTAACACTGCAGACAACTTACCAAGGGGGCTGTAAGCAGCATCAAAATATCTCTCATCCTGCTACAAGATGACAGCTGCTACTGCAGTCGTCTTCTGATGCCGTGAATAAGGGGGAGTAAATGGACCAACTAGGATAATGAAGTGATGGCTGGGTAGTGGAATGAACTTGGCTTTCGACACCATCCCCCAATTCTGGAATTATAGCTAAACTCACTAAACTAGGTATAAATCCCTACATCACAAGATGGGTTGCCAACTGGCTCACTGACAGATCCCACACTGTAAAAGTTGCAGGTTCCAAATCTGACTTCAAACCAGTCACAAGTGGAGTACCACAGGGTTCCGTCCTGGGACCTCTCCTGTTTGGTATCTACTTCTCTGAAGTACAGGCTAACACAGAAGGCCTCTGGCTAATGAAGTTCGCAGATGATTGCAAACTAGGAGCCATAGTCGAGTCCCCAAATGATGTGGACATCCTACAGATGGGCCTCACTGAGACAGATGCCTGGTGTCAGAGGCATGGCCTCAAGCTCAATGCCAAAAAGTGCATGGTCATCCCCTTTGGTAAAAACTCTGTACTCATGAACTACCACATAAACAGCAGTCTACTTAATGCTAAATTTGTGATAAGAGACCTTGGGACCCAGGTGGACAGTAGTCTCTCCTTTGATAATCACATCACCACAGTAGTCAGGAAATCCTATGTGGCACACCTCATCACAAAAGGGTTCTCATCCACGAAAAAAAGAGGTAATTGTTCCCCTCTACTCAGCACTCATTAGACCCATTATAGTGTACAACGCCCCTTTTGGAATGTACCTCACAAGACATCTGCAGCAGCTGGAAAGGCCACAGAACTACCTCACAAAGAGGATTACTGGCCTCAAACAGATGCCCTACACTGACCGTCTCAAAAAACTCAAGCTTTACTCTGTAGCATATCGCCTACTCAGAGGAGATCTCTGCCTAACATATAAAGCTATTTTAAACCCAGAGCTGTTGGACATGCTACACCTAAAGAAATCTCAATCCCTACAAGCTACATGCTCTAGGGACCTAAACCTTGTCACCACAATAAACAGGACATGCTGCAGGGATAGATTCCTGTCCCAGAGACTTCTTATACTCTGAAACAAGCTACCAATCTATGTCAAGCAAAGTTCCTCATTAGCACTCCAAGAAAAATCTTGATGAGTGGATGGGAAATAGGAAATACACCCCGGGATCACTTATGTGGCTCTGCTCAACAGGGGCACAGGAAATTAACTTTCTTGGGAGGTGTAAGCCAGGGAACCTTGTTGGCTAGGCTTACTTAGGCCCTTGGGCCGATAGCCTAGTACCTACCTATGAACCTATAAAGAAAAGAAAGACACAACATAACTCTAACAGCCTTCAGTATAAAATGTACATGCCTTCTGGAGGTGAGTGATATTCCAACATAATGTAAAACAGTGCTGCAAAAGCAGGATCAATATATTTCACCCATTGCTTAAGCTTTACATAAAGCAGGGCCACAGGTTTGACCATAACATAAAGAGAGGTGAAAGCCATATCTTGGCCATGGCAAAAATCCATAAAAAGTTGCTTACTAGAAGAAAGCATGCATGTGGTAGAAACCAACCAACTGCAAGCCACAAGCAACACCATTTTAAACAAAGTGGGGACCATACAGAAGTATTCTCCAATCAATTTCCTTTTGGGCTGAAAACCTCTTGGCAAGCAAATTTAATAAAACACTGGCAACCTCCACTGTATTATTTTAACATCTTATTCAATATACAATGTGTAGCAACTACCTTTGAAGTGACAAATTGTGTAACAAAGGGAAATACTACTACCCCAGCTAGCTGGAATTTTGTAAATAATTATATGTCATTTGTGAATATTAATATGATTTACATAAAAGTGTAACAAAAGGAGAAACTGCCAGTCCAGCTTTCTGGAATTTTGTAAATAATTATTTGTCAGTTGTGAATGTCAACACAATTCATATGCTTGTGTGACAAATGTATTAGAACTGTATGTTATGTGTATATCGAACTGCTGGTACAGAAATGTGTGTGAAATGGGTTTGTATGGTACTGAACTTAAAGCTGTATCCACAGTGTACCCTACAGGAAAAGAACAGAAATGTATATAAACTATTGTAACTGTGTAAATGTATATATTAACAGTGGGAATTGGAACATAGAAGGTTAACTTGCAAAACTTCTGGAAAAATAGTTGAAATTAAATTATTTTATAACTGCACAATAAAAGATGGTTTCAATGCAACAAGGAGAAAGATGTCTAAAACTATGGAGCCTTCTGCACTGTCTTGTACGTGTTCTGTTATTTTTTGTCTTCCAGCAGCTGCAAAGATCTAAGGGCTATGTATTTTTTACAGGTAGATGTTAAACACTGGCAGTTTCTAGCAATGGGGGTTTAGCTTGGGAACTAAAGTCAGATGACAAGAAGGGATGTCATCCTGCAAGCTAACCCAGCAGTAATACTTGATATATTAATTTAAGAACTCTCTCAGAGACTTGGCATTTTGTATTTTGTCTTTGACCTGACAGTATCAGCTGGAAGACCCACTTACCACATCTGTCTTGCCTGTTCTGTAAGTTAACTGGGGTACAGTAATTTCCCTTAGATACAGACAGGAATATAGTGAAGTACAGCTTAGATGTTTTCTTTATTTATTTATTTGAGACTGACCTGCAATGTTGTTTTAAGTATTTCCTGTGATTCTGAACTCTGATGTAACTGTGATCATTTACTGAGTATTTTCTTGTTCTTTTATTATTGATTATTAAATATATTTAAACCTTTCATTGTGGCTGATATTTGAGAGACATATTTAAGTTCTGGGAGTACTTGCATATTTATTTGGTGACACTGTGGTCCACTCCTAATAGCCTTGCTATTGGTCAAACTACCATTTGGATTAATAGTAACATTATATAGTAAGATTGGACACTCTTTGTTAAGAGCCTCAAAGTAGCTGATAAAGAGTTGGCTGGTGGCAGTAATAACTACCTTATAGTCTGGGCAAAAGGGGGCATAGATAGTGAACTTGTGCAAGCCTTTCCCAGGCATGTGTGTGTTTATGTATAAATCAAATCTCAAAGAGTGTGCATGTCAGCTACTTGGGCAGGGACACACAGCACCGGTTGGACACAGAGGGAGCTGGAGGTCTTGGCTTGGCCACTCAGCTGAGATCTCAACTCTATAGCTGTGCCAGTGGGGAGTCTTATTGGTGATCTGGAGAAAGAGGGAAAAACAGCCTCAGACTGACTGTGATCTCAGCGTGCTCTTAAGGGAAATTGAACTTTACTGTATGTGTACTTGTCATCCTCCCAGAGTATGTTCATCCCCCACTGTTGCCAGTGGTGAGGATTGAGGTTCCTTAAATACTGGGCCAGTGGTGAGGCATCACAAACTGAATAAAACAGCTGAATCCTGTATGTCATCCAACAAGTCATTGGCAATCTATAACATGAGGAATGTTCCTGCAACAAATTAAATGATCCATCAGTGTCTGATATTTCCAACCCTTGCTGTTCCTCAAAGTAAACCAGATTTTGCAACAGTTTCTAAAATTAAGGGTTGCTGCCCATTACAAAGGCTGCCGTCTGAAAATGAGCTACTCAAAGCACTCTACTTTGTCTTTAAGGAAAATGCTGGTTAGCCAGGCCTGTTTTATTCTTTCATACAAGGTATAATGTTTCTCTGGGCATTATGTGCTCCTACTCATAGATCAAGGCATATAGCACTGAACTTAATAGGATAAATAAGGTAAATACCAAAAAGAAAACCAAATCTGTAGCAACACATCCTATAATGCACTAAGAATGCACAGGATAAATGATACAAATCACTACATACATCAAGCTGGTCTATCATTGACTGTGCAAGTGCTACATAAAAGATCCTAGCCCCTCCAAACTTTCCTAACACATTACTTGCAATTCTTTAGCTCACTGACTTACTTGGTAATGTTGTAGTTCTATTTCTATACATTTATACAACTGCCACCTAATGTGCACTCCGCCACCATTTAGAAAAGGAATCCATAAGTGTAATACATACTGAGAGGATTGGGCGGCTGACACACTCTTGTGTCCATCCACTGTCAGCCACTGAACAAAATTTAATGAACAAGCACACACCAAATAACCAACACAAACACAGTCTTTACTACAAAAGTGTTGGCTGGATGTTGAAGTAAACACAGTGCAGTGACCACTACCATAGCATGTTATGCACTCAGTTTGTATTTACCATACACCAAAACACTTTAGGAGCACAAAGGTCAGACTGGTAATGAAAGAAATGAAGGCATGAAAGGTCATAATTCATGTAACATAACCTTTACACAGCTTTGAAACTTTTTCATATTTTTAGAAGAGGAATACTATCAAAGACACTGTCAAACTGCCGTTTTCCTTCTCTTTCACTTACATGCCCACCATAGCAACAGAATGGTAGAAAGGACCTCTGTTTTTATGCCTTACCTGAAAGATAGCACAACACAATGCATCAACAAACCACACCTCGATCATGCACTCATACAGCAGTGTTAAAAGGGAGCTGCTTGAACAAAACACAGAAAAGAGAATCTGACAGTTCTGATTACTTGTGTGTGAAAGGCATGATATAAAATTATGTGATATGTTACTAAGGTTGAGACTACCATATCTATGAATATGGTCTTTACTTCAAGGTACAGCCATCTTGAAGTTAAAGTGATGCAGGAGGTGCAGCTTCTCTGCAAAGCTTCTTCAGAAAGCACTACAGTGAGGTTCAATGCTTGATGGTTTCAAAGCTAACCATTAAACTTTAGATGTACAGTTCTTTAGCTCACAGTTATGGGTCTTTGACTTGTATCATGTACATGTTTTAAGACATAACTGCCCTCATGATCTGGGAGAGCTCACAACATCCTTTTCCTTAACTAGATGCAGCACTGCATGCACCACACTGTCATCCGGGGGCTGCTGGAGACTGTGTGCTGATTGCCATATGTGTGCTGATTGCCATATTTGCACCTTTAAGATAATTAAACTTACAGGTATCTTGACTTACTGAAGGCAGAGTAATCTCAGTCGGGCATTTCTCACATTAGGAATGCCAGGCTCAAGGTAAGGCATTTTGATGGTTCTGCACCAGTGTTCATGCAAAGCACACCTCGAGATTCTCCCTGAAATAGTTACAATGTTTTACTGTTAGTTGACAAAGTAAACTAGACCAAGGGCCCTTTCTATAGACGTGAGCCCAATGACAGCAACAACATATGATGACGAATAATAATAATGTGATGCAACACAGCAAAACAAAAAAGACAAACTGTAACAATCCATCCACCAATGTTCAAATCCTTTAACTCACAAAGATAAGCACTTTCATTCTACATAATGATAAAACTTCATCAGATGAAAAAACGAATATAAAAATCCTGCTTAAATAGTTAAAAAAAACAGGCATATGACGAAGGTAAGATTAAAAATTTACAGGCAAACACTAGAATAACCACTTTAATTTAGAAATATAGCAGCAAAAATAGTAAAAATATATATAATTAAATATGAAACCACCCACCAACCTAAAAGTCAAAAAACAGACAAATGTCCTTTTAAAATGTATTTCATCTTTTAAGTGCTTTTAGCTTTAGTAAAGGAATAATTGAGACATGTTCGTTAAGCCCAGGTGTAATTATTGCAAATTAATATATATAGGCCAATATTGCATAATTCATGGACAAACTTTTTATGACCGAAACAAATATAATTGCAACAGCACTGGCCTGGTTTATGCAATGATAAGTCAGGAATGTCAAAGCTTTTATACAACGAAGACTGAATGCAAGTTATGGGAATGTATAGATGAACATATAAGAAAGGAAAAAGAGTACTAATGCATCTGGGCGGGCATTATTTACACAGTAACATGCACTGTGTTTGGAATTATTGCTTGCATAGCAAACAATGAAAGCTTGCTTCTTGACATATGTTATGCATTAAAATACCAACAGTTTCAGACATTGTAAAAAAAAATAAATATAACATGCACACACCTCTCTCCTCTGCATGTGTGTGTGTTTATATATACAGACTCCCTTCACAAGCTTGAAGTTTCAAAACTTCGAAGTGCAAATAGTCGACGCCTTAAGATTGAAGTTTTGAAACTTCAAACATTTTGAATGGAGTTCACTGTACAGTGCCGAATGGGAAATTTACTGTTTTCTTCATTGTAGTGAGATCTTGGAGTTGGTATATTTATTTAACAGGGGCTGTGGGGGCAAAAAAAAAATGTTTTTATTTTTTTTGGTTACAATTTTGAAGTTTCAAAACTTTGATCTTACGGTCTCAACCATTTACAGTTTAAAAATTTGAAACTCTGAGCTCGTGAAGTAGATTAGATCCATATATATATATATATATATATATATATATATATATATATATATGTATATATACACACACACACACACACACACACACACACACACACACACACACACACACACACACATCTACATACACGTGACTATACTTTACAGTTTAAATCCATAGATAACATACATAACTGGAGATGGATTTTGGCATAATCAGAATACACGGGGGTTTTATTCTGTTTTTGTGGCATGGAAAAGTTGCATATCTTTTGGATTTGGGTGGAATGCTGTTCCAACCCATCTTTAGGCAAAGTGAAACTGACTTTTTTAAGACAAAGAATGATCTTCATAGCTGAAATCGCTTATTTCCTCTAAGGTTGTGGGCTGTAGTTCAAATCTGTAACTTGCTTTGTAAAGGGGACAAGTTGTAGGCCAGGGTATTTTGCAGAAAGTCTGCCCCAGTTTAAACTGAGAGCCAGTTTGACTTTTTCAGGGTGAGGCAGCGGTCTTCTCTATATTGTTCAAGTTTCCAGTTTTAAAAGAATTCCTCAGTATAGCAGTGTTTTGCATTGACAATAGCGCTGTTATTGGGAGTGCATGGACTAGTCTTGGTAGTAAAGTTTTTATTGTGATAGCTGTTCTTCCTTCAATGGTTGGGAGACGAGTAATCTTGTATGATACCTTCAGACAGGTTATAACTTTTTCTGTGTGTGTTTTAGTGTGAACATGGAACAACAAATTTCCTCTAGTATAAGTTTTAGATGAACTCTCTCTCTTTCTTTCTCTCTCTCTTTCTCTCTCTCTCTCTATATATATATATGTTTTTATATAAGTATGTATTCAGGATTGTGGACTCAGTCAAATGAATTTCAGTATTTTGAGCTTTCAGTCATATGAAGTGGACCCGTTCTAGATACCTTTTTTTTGGTGTAGTAATATGTAGTAGGGTGCCTGTGGGATCTTTTGTTATTGGAGCTTGCACAAAAGCAAGCCTTTGCTTTCTTACCAGCATACTCCAGTACTGACTACTAAACAAACAAAACACCATGCAGCATTCTTCATCCACACTTATGCAGTAAGGTATTTTTGGTGCAGTTTTCTCTGCACTATTTATGTGTCTTCACTCCCAAAGGTCAAGGGAAAACTTTAAAATTTCACTCTGAGTCTAAGCAGAAAGATGGATGAAAAAATACTGAACCACATATGTGATACTACAAACAAACAAACAAAAAATCACTGCAGACCAGCCAGATGATATACATCTACTCTGTCTAACAGCAGCAAGCAGTTGAAACTATGATGGTAAGCAGTGGTAAAAGTGTGTATTTTTTAATTAATCTTTTGTCACAAAATAAGTTACTGATTGAAAAATGTCCAAGGTTTTGTACAATGAATTGAGCCCAATTTCAACTATGAGGTTTAACCTAGTTGTAGAACCATACAGCATGCCAAATGAGCTGCAGATAACTGTGATTGCCACACTTCAACTAATTCTAGTAACAAAGCTGTAAGAGACCAAACTTTTCACAAGTACTACTGCGGAGGCACATTTTTTGCAGTAATCTTAAAACTTCAAGGGTACGCTTATAAAGTCACATAGTCAATCTAGTCACTGCACTATGGAACACACCAAAGTGTGATGCACACACACTAAACCATCATCCAAATACAAAGCCACATATTAGAAAAATGATTCTGAGCTTGACACCTAGTTAGTTACAGAAAACCACAGAGAACATAAAGGGATATCATTAGCAAATCCTCATTTAGTCTGCTTAGTTACAAGTATACAGTGGAGCTATGTAGTGTTATCGCCCCTCTGCAAGAGGTTCTCCGGTTCCATTCTCATCTTGGGTGCCTTTTCTGCAGAATCTCCATGACCTCCATGTTCATGTGGGCTTTCTCTGGGTACTCTGTTTTCCTTCTGCATTCCAAAGACATGCAGCAGGTGGATTGGATACTCAAAACTGGCCATAGGTGTTAGTGTGCTTGCATGTGTGTGTGGTATGAAAGAATAACCATGGCATACTAAACAACAACAGGAGGAGCAAGCAAACCCCTCACAGACTGTGATCAGAAGTCTAAACCGAACCCTAGAATTTAAAGGTGTGAGGCAAAGATCTTATTACTTAGCCACCACAGTGCACAACATTATGCACTGTGCATAACACAATGGACAAGGTAAAGATATGGATTTTTCTTTTGCCAACCTGATCATACCTCTCAACCTCTTAATGCAAGAAATCTGGACAAAGCCTAAAATAATGGGGGACAAAGGCTACAAAATAGGGAAAGATTTTAAATATTATACTTATAAACTTAGAAAGGTGATATAATAACAGGATTTGTGTTAGCATGCATTTTCTGAAGGATATGAAGTCTGAAACTTAAATATATGTCATTATTTGGTCATTATTTAGTGACTTCAGTCCACTGGGATTTGCCAAAATACCACAGGATTTATGAGGACCAGACCAAATATTTCAGTCAAAGATCTGGACATTCTGCAAAAATATGAACAGTTGAGAGGTATGAACCTGATATACTAGCAGCCGCACTGACTGGGATCTAATAAGGCCTGTTGATATGAATACCACAGAAAGTTTCAAATTGGTGGACCTGGCAAAAAAGGCAGAGATTTTGTTTTGTACATCACAGGAGCCTTAAATTATGATCTAATCCTCACCCTTCTCAGCCACTCCTTTAAAAAAGGCAGGAAATAGCAGTAAAAATAAAACTGAGAGAGAACCTAAACATTAAACCTTGATCTGTTGTTCTTTCCCTGCTATTATTTACCAAGTTCTAGTCAGGCCAACAGAAATATTCATGTTCAAGGAAGAGTAAGCCAGAAATGTGTCAGAATTGGGGGGGGGGGGTTGCCAGCACACAGCTGAAGAGCTGTGGGGAAATCAGAGAGATGCTACCATATACATATTAATACTGTTCAGAAACTAAATATCATAACTGAAAACATACTGCACACTTTTAAAATGATCATAAAAACAAGGTATCAAAACTTTTTTTTTAGGAACAAACGGTTCCTTTTCTAGCATTTCCTGTTTCCTGGGTGACTATGCAATTAGTACGCTGTGCTCTGCTTACAATATGTGCAGGAAGCTTATGCTCTGATTCCAAGCACTGATGACACATGATCATATCAGAATTCAAAACACATCACAGACAAAATCATACACTATGCTGGATGGCAAACTCTAGCAATGAGCTATCTCTTTACCACTGCACTGGTTTAGGAAACCCCTTACTTGCTTTCTTCTAGAAGAAAGGAATTTATGTATGTCGTCTCTTAGCAGCAGGCACATCCCCCCCCCCAAAAAAAAAGCTAGCACAGATATAACAAAACAAAATAAATAATGCAGATAAGTCTCCTCACTCTTAATTACTATTAAGCACCTTGGATAAGACATAAGAAAATACACAACATACAAATTTATGATTTATACAAAACCAATAAACTAACACATCCCAATGAAATAAAAAGTATGTTAATCCTTTAGCATTCAGCAAATCAGTGCCTTAGATAAAATCACAGTATGGAAGACTTAGGACTGATAGTACTAAACTTTGTGTTTCTCTTTTCTTTTCCAACATCTTTACAGTTCGTCCAAAATATCCACGACTAATTGGCAGCTCCTATAGAACCATGCATCTAAAAGAAATGTACTTACTTCTGTGTACCAAGCATACCTTTTAGAGTAAGAAATCTGGAGAAAGCCTAAAATAATGGGGGAGGGGCAGAGGCCCAAAAATAAATACTGCTTAGAAACTTAGAAAGCTGCTAAAACAATAGGATTTGTTTTGGCATGTATTTTCTGAATGATATAAAGTGTAAATATGTGTGAAACTCAAATATATGTCATTATTTAGCGACTTCACCCTCGGTGATTTCACAGAAAACCAAAAATTTAATGAACAGAAGAACAAAAATATAAGGCAAAAATCTGGACAGTTGAGAGGAACAGTACCAAGTTAGAATGTGTAGAGATGCTTTGTAACTCACTGCCAGTTATGCAAACCCTTATATGCTCTTGGATCCTAGTTTTTAATAGCCTAACAGTTTTTCTAATGTAAAACAGATAAGACTACATGCTATAGTGTAAATATTCATGTAAGAACAGCACATAAAATTGGTCACAGTTTTAAGACCTGAGCATTAATGTTAGAATGGTCCTGCTTTGACGTGTGTTTCGAGTCATTAACTAAATGCATCCCTCCTTCTGACACAAACCTTTAGGTTCATTCTGAAAACAGCTTAAAGTTAGCTTTCTACCTATTCCATACTATGCCTTGTGCTTGGGAAGAGAAAAATTGTTCTCTTGTTCTGTTATGTTTGAAAATGAAGAATATTCTTGTCTGTTGTTAGATGGGTTGACTTACACTGATGAGGTTGTGGAGGACTGAAGCTATCTGGAAGGGGTTTTGCAGTTCACTTATTTCAGATAATAAATGGGGTTACAGTGCATGCAGTTTCTAAACTTAGTGATGCTGGTGGTTTAAATTGTGCCATTGTTAAAAATGCATAACTGCATGTTTTAGACTGACTCCTGAAGTATATAAAAAGTTCAGGGAGAACAAAACAAAGCAGATCACAGCTCAAGTGAATACATTGTAGAAATCATCATTACTTTACACAGCAGGGTATGTGGAAGGTAAGATCACCTCATTTGAAATGTTTGCAACTCTTTTAGTGACATAAGTCTTCAGTAGTATTTCTGAAGGCACAATGATATGGCCCTGTATGCTCTGCAGGCCAGGCTGTATTTGATGAATTGGTTTGTGAATCAGATTTGCGAGCATTGTTTCTATCTTAACCAGTTGGATACCAGTGGAGTGACTTGAGAGGCAAATGCTGCACAAAAGACCTATATGGAGCAGTGCAGGAGATCAAAGAACCATAGGCATAGCTCTCAACCTCTTAGCACAAAAGATTTGGACAAAGTCAAAAATAATAGGGGACAATGTCTCAAAAGTAGGGACAATTTTAAATATTGCTCTTATAAACTTTGAAAGTTGCTAGAATAAAAGGCATTTTTTCAGAAGAATATGAAGTCTGAAACACAAATGCCTATCATTATTTAGTGGATTCACTCCTCACTGAGTTGCTGCAAAAATCAAAACCACAGATTTTATGATGAAGACCAAAAATATGAGTTAAAAAATCTGTACAGTTGAGAGAGATGACTGGTCCATAGGCCCTGTATCTCACAATTCTGCTGTCCCACTTGGTTGGCAATGCTGATATTCAAACACCATCAGTGTCAGGCTAGCTGCACATGAAGTAATATGCAATTTCTTTCTGACTCTGCAAAGCCAAGTGGGCTACAGCTTTGACTTGCTTAATTTTCTGAAATTAAACCTGCATTTTTGTACAGTCCTACCTCCACTGTCTTTTAGACTTACAATATAAGCATACACATATCTATCCTTAGGTACGTACATATACATAAAGATAAGTGTACCCACACACACATCTACATCTGTATCCATCTATATTTTTTATGCATTGCTTTTAAGTCAGCAAACCTAGATCTAAAACATTTAGAAATCTATTGAAAATCAAATAAAGTAAATACCATATATTAATATGACCATTTTTTTCAGAACTTTACAAGCTCAATATCATTGTCCAGTTTGGTAAAAAGCTGAACAGCAGACATCATCAGAAAGCTGTGAATTATCAAAATCATTGTTGCTAGCCCCAGTTATAATCCTCAGCCTGAGCTGGGCTCGCGTAACATGTAGGATTACAAGAAAGTATAGGTTATTGCATCTTTTGGTTTAGATTGTTACACTTAGAATTTGAAGGGAGAGTAAAGCAGGAGAAATGGGGTACTACCACATGTATAAAAAAAATGCCAGGCACAGATGCTTTCCAAAATGGTAGAAACAGGTTGCTAAAATTGTAAAAGATAAGCACTTTCTTCTAAGAATAATATTAGACTTCATCAGATAACGGTTATAGAATCATGTGATCAATTAATGCAGGTTATGATCAATTTAAACTTAAAACTTTAATAATATGTTGTATCAATATGTTTACAAAATAAAAAATGATGATGACTCAGCACAGCTCCTTGTGGTGTCCTGCAGAGTGTTGCAAGCAGCAGAGATACAAAAAGAGAAACTTTAACTGATTAAGTATTTTTTTTCTGCATTTCTACCTGCGACTGCATTTTCTCACTGAAAAGCGAGTTTCTAGCATACCTGTGATTTAAAAAAGCTATTTTCTAACTGTTTGCACTTCTAAAAGTCATTTTTTAGCCAAGGAAACCACTGTGAAAATTTTTTCAAAAGCAAACTTCACACTTCTCAAGACAGAGGTGGAATGTTTCAAAGCTCCCGGGCTAATGGAAAATGCTGCCCAAACCGCAGTATCCTTTACAAATGCATTCTATGAGCACCAACAGGAATGCATGGATAGAGCCATCCCAAGTAAAACCAAGCCTCACTCCTCCAAAAAGAGGAGACCAGTCTGGTGGACCCCGGCCATAAATAAGTTATACAACAGAAGGAGGAAACTACTGCATGATGGAGCAAAATTCCAAAAAGTGAAGGCATCCCTGATCAGTATTAGCAAGAAACTACGATCCCTCATAAAATTATCCAAGGCCAGCTTCGAAAGAAAAATCCCCAAAGACTCTAAAGATAATCACAAAGCCTTCTTTAGCTATGTCAAAAATCTAGAAGGCAACTCACAGATCTGCTCTGAGCTGGTGCAAAATGGCAAAAAATACACTGAACCCACTGAAATTGCCAACATCCTGGCTGACAGGTTCAGTGCAAACTATACCCCCCCACACCCCCAAAAGGGCCCGTGTCCATCCCAGAAGAATGTAGACCCCCAGACATCACAGACACAGGTGAAAACAGCCCTCTCCAAAGCCAAAAACACAGCATCAATGGGACTGGATGGCATCCCAGGCTGTGTCTTACACAAGCTCCAAAAAGAACTAAACCCTCACATAAATTCACTATTCAAACTCAGTCTTACTACAGGATATGTACCCAAAGAATGGCATACAGCAACAGTTATCCCGCAAAGGTGGCACCACAACGGATCCTGGGAACTATCACCCTATAAGCCTGACTAGCCTGGTCTGCAAGGCTATGGAGCGCATCATCATGGATCTCATAAACAAAGACATTGGGAACCTCCAGACACTGGACCCTACCCAATTTGGCTTTGTTAAAGGCAGATCTTGCCTCTTAAACCTAGTAGACTTCTTTGAAACAGTTACCAAGGCCATAGACGAGGGAAAGGTAGTCCACACAGCCTACCTAGACCTCGCAAAGGCTTTCGACACAATACCCCACACTGGCATTATAGATAAGCTCACCAGCTTGAATATTAATCCCTATGTCACGAGATGGGTTGCAAACTGGCTCATGGATAGAACTCACATGGTCAGATTTGCGGGTGCCATGTCCGACTCCAAACCAGTTGCAAGTGGCATCCCACAGGGCTCAGTCCTGGGACCCCTCTTGTTCGGTATATACTTTTCTGAGGTACAGGCAAGCATGGGAGGACTATGGCTGCAAGTTCACAGATGATTGCAAACTGGGAGCCATAATCAACTCTCCGGCTGAAACAGACATCCTCCAGAAGGGTCTTACGGAGATGAATATCTAGTGTCAGAACCATGGCCTCAAGCTAAATGCCAAAAAGTGCATAGTCATCCCCTTTGGGAAAAACAAAGTGCCCACAAACTACCACATAGGTGGTAATTCACTAAGTACGGAAGATGTAATTAGGGATCTGGGGACCCAAGTAAACAGCAACCTCTCCTTTGATAATCACATTGCCAAAGTGGTTAGAAAAACCTTCTATATAGCCCACCTAATCATGAAAGGGTTCACATTGTGCCCCTCTACTCATCCCTCATCAGGCCCATATTAGAGTACAATGCCCCATTTGAGATGCACCTTACCTGACACCTGCAACAGCTGGAAAGACCCCAGAAGTACCTCACCAAGAGGATTGTGGGCCTCAAACAGATGCCCTATGCAGCTCGACTAAAGAAACTCCAGCTCTACTCAGTTGCTTACAGCCTACTCAGAGATGATCTCTGCCTGACGTACAAGGCCATGTCTAACCCGGAATTAATGGACATGCTCAACCTCAAGAAAACCAAATCCCTTAGAGCTACATGTTCCAGGGATTTAAACCTCAGCAAAACAATAAATAGGACAAGCTGGAAGGATAGATTTATATCCCAGAAGCTTCCTTCGCTCTGGAATAAAATCCCAATCCATGTTAGGCAGAGCCCCTCATTGACCCTCTTCAAGAGAAATCTTGACGAGCGGATGGGAAATCGCAAATTTACTCCGTACATCACTTCTACGGCCCTGCTGGACAGACGCTCAGGAATCTAATCAAATCCAAATGGGAGACGAAAGCGAACACATTCTGGCTAGGCTTATAAATGCCCAAGGGCAGATAACCTAGTACCTACCTATGAACCTATGAATGGTCCAAAATAATAATAGCAAGAGGTGAATGTGATGAAAAAATCCTTTGCAGATTGAAACAATTGTTATTTACAAGAAGGTATACTAGATGAACTTACTTTTCATAAGCTCTCATTTTTAATAAATTAGTGATGGTTATAATGTCATTGAGACCTGGTGGTACCGTGCCATTCAAATATATCTGCTACTACAGCTCCCATTGTTCAAGGATGATGGTCCAGGGGGCCTTCTCTTGGGTTACAGTCTTTCTTTACTTCATAAATATGCTCATATATTGCCCGTTTCAGCCTCTGCTCAGTATTTCCTATGTATGCTGAGCAAGGATTACATTGGGTGATATATACAACATCTCCCCACAGAGATGGTATCACCTTGATGCATATACTGACACTAGGTATATGACCCACATTTTGCATCTTACTTGCATCGTTTTTGTTGTAGCTGTGGGCTATATTATCAGAACAGTTTTTAAAACTGTTGCCCTGTTTATATACAATTTTTGGTCTTGTTCCAAGTTTCTCATAAATATCACTGTTGTTAGAGATGAGCTACCAATTTTTAGTCAAAATATTAGTGATATGCGGGCTATCAATATTGAAATTAGTGAAAAAAAGAGCATCCAGTCTCGAAGTTAGCTTTTTGGGTGTCTTCCATATTTTTGTCATTCGATAATTTCAGGAAGCTGTCAAATTGTGGCATGTTGTTAGATGCTTCAGAAGGAGAGCTATCCATAACATTACTCACGCCCAAAAGGGAAACCTACACCCCTGATTTTCTTCTTTGGATGAATTTTTTCATGATGGATTGTACCATGTTGACAGGATAACCTCTGCTTTTTGCATTCATTAAATTCCTCTAATACAGATACCATTCAAGTAACCCTTAATATTTGGCCTTTAATTACGGCCCGCTTCTGATGGTCAGGATAACTACTGCTGTAATGTAGGAAGGTGTTGGAATATGTAGGCTTCCTGTATATCCTTAATGTCAAAATATTATACATAGAATTTTTCGATAATTTAACATCAAGATATGCAATGGTATCATGACCAGCTGTGTGGGTACATTTGAGGAATGTGGTAGTGCTATTAATATACTGGACAAATGACTCTATACTGTTAGGGGAACCTGACCATACAACAAATATGCCATCCAAATATCGGATTACATTTTGATGGAACCAATGAAAGAACATTTGAATAGGTATTGGGATTACCACACTGCCATCATGATATTGGCAAAGAGTGGTCCACAAGCTGCACTCTAAGCGATGCAAGACATTTGTTTAAATATTGTCCTTCATAATATATATATATATATATATATATATATATATATATATATATATATATATATATATATATAATTGTGTTTGAGAATGAGTTCAACCAAAGACTCGTTATATTAGTTTTATCTTGTTCCAAATGCACACTGTCTATAAGATAATCAGTAAACCACTCCAGACCTATATTGTGGAGAATGCAACCGAAACGTTCTTGGACATCTATAGTGATGAATATTTTGTCCATAAAATCATCCAGGTGTTGACATTTGGCAAGGAAGTTCCAGGAATACCTACAAAGATGTGGAATTCCCATAATATGTGGCTTTAGTTGCTGGTCAATAAATCGAGCTATAAAACTGGTTTTAGAATTACCAGCGTCCACAATAGGTCTTAACTGTGGTTGGTATAAACTCTTGTGGATCTTAGACACACTGAAAATTGCTGGTATTTTTGGGGCTTCGACATGCATAAATCTCTATTCCTGGGGGGTGATCTGACCTTGCATCAGCATGTCATAGAGGTGATAATCAACTTTTTGAAATGAGATATGGATTTCGAATATGTATCATTATAAAGAATATCAGACATCCGCTGTTTCTAGTCAAGTTGGTTCATGATGATCAAACCACCTCCTTTATCAGGCCGCATAATTCTCAGCTGTCCAGCAACTTTTAAGTCGTGTAACAAACCCCACTGTTTTTGTCAAGGTTATATTTATAATCATGGGGCTGTTGATTTAAAAGAAAGCATACACCCATTTCACAAATCTGCTGAAATACACTTAAGGAAGGATAGTGTTCAAGACTTACTTGACCTATGTTCTGTACATCCCACTAGCAGAATGTTCCAATATTCACGTTTCTCAAAAGTGTCAATCTTTTAAATTTAATCCTCTCTCAAAATCCAACTCTCACACTCATATAATGCAATATGTCAAATTGTGTTTAAGATTCTGAGCTTTTTGGCTTTGCATATCACACATCCTTTCAACATTTAGAGAAGTGATCTAATAAATAATGTAACTGCAGTTAGCCTACCCTGAATTTCCATGACACATACTCCTCCTTGATTAATGCTAACCCAAGATAATGAAAATATACTCACCTGTTTGAGATGTGTTTCATGGCTGTATGTGCCAAAGGCTTCCTGCCTTCCTCTTGTTGAGAAATTATCAGAATCTTCATTTTGGTGGCATTTATTTCATGAGAATATCTACCTTATCCTGCTTCCATCATCCTGGAATGATGCACTGAGGACAACATCATAACCATAACGCAGTTTAAAATCTGATCCAAGACACCTGATCTGCAGTCTACAGAGTGAAGTAAACAGGTAAGCTCAGACAACCTTGCTGACCTCCATGCTTGCTAATCTGTAGGACACAGAAGCATTTATATAAACCAGTCGAACAACCCCATTGATATTGCTCACACCCATTTAACTTAGCACATTCCAGATTTTAAAATGGTTCAGACTAAAAAGTCTTTTTATAGCCAAGGAGTGCCACAGAAAAGTGCCGATTGTACTCCTGTGTCTTTTGCATAATCATACTAAGGGCGAACACCTGCTCCCTAATGTCAAATCCTGCACTACCATCAGTGCCTTTACAGCAAATGATACAGACCGGTTAAGAAAGACACTCTTGCAGCACAGCTGATCAATTATACTATTGGGTAATCTGCAAAGTCTGATGGTCCTGCATTTTTTGAGATTAGTATGAAGGCAAAGAGGATTGAGTGTTCTGGCCAGTCTCTCAGCTGCAAGTTCATACTGCACAGATTGGTAAAGACTTTAACTGTATCTACCAGCAAATCAATTCATCAGGAAGGTTATCAATGCCTGTTGCTTTTCTGTTAGAAAGGGTCTTGATGTCATCATGGACCTTGCTGTCTAACATTTTAGGATCTGATTCATTCGAACCCACAAAGGAGTCATTGGTCTCATCATCAGGATCCAATTTAGCTGTACAAATTTTTCAGAGTCTCATGATGTTTTCCATGGTATTTTACAGTTTTCCATCACAATCCATTGTATTGTTTTACTTTGGTTTACAACTACACTGCAGCTTTCTAATGATGTTATATAACTTTAATGAAGTGCTGTTTATCGGCTCTGCTTCAATATTTGTGTATTATTTCTTCAGTCATACAACTGTGTCTCTCCCTACTGGTCTTTTTACTTCAGCTATTCAGTGCCACTTTGCACCTCCTGGTGATTAATTTTTACCTTCTTTTAGATTTTGCATTTTTGCAAAACCTCTTCATAGAACCTCTTCTGCATCCATGATTTATTAATATATGCCCTGTTTTTTCAAGAACTTGAATGTCACCTTCCTCCATAACCATCTTGAAAAATCTCCCCTACTCCTCAGGTTCTTTGCTTTCATCTTCTAAAAGTCTGATTGCATCAAATTTATTCTGGATATGTACAGAGAAAGCAACTTTAGCAACATCAAAGTCTAGCTACACCAGCATGAAACTCAGGGAGACTAACTTGGTCTTTTTGATATGAATGACCAGGCAGAAGGTAGCACTCATCATATTATGGTTTGATTCCCACTCTGGCTGTAGATATGTTCTCAATTTCTTAACACTTTTCAACCATCTTCACCTTCAGAGGATATTTTGTTCATCTAGACTAAACTTACAACAGAGATTTCTCTCAACATGTTTATCATCACCTTAGCTAATCGATTTGTATGCATTTTTTTAAAATATTTTCACTTTATTCTAGATACGAAGTTTGCATGGCAGACCTAAGGTGGATGAGGTTGAAAGGTTGAGAAGGAGTGGTGGGGGTTTGAGTGAAGTCCTACTATGGCAGATCAGTGGAAGGAAGTTATATATAATCAGGTTTAGGGGACGGGAGATTGGCACTGCAGATTCTGTTGCTACGTTAGTCTATGGTATACAGGCAGCAATCAGCTGGGGTATTTTAGTAAGGACAAGGTATTTGGTTTCAGGAAGGTGAGTATGGGGTTTTCTTTTTACTGTTGGAGGTAAGTGTAAGGATCTTGGTTTGGTTGAGTCAGTACCTATAAGTTAGCTCTGTTCTTGAGGTTTAAGCTTTTGTTTCTGTTCCTCATAAAATTTGTGGTTTTCTTGGTAATAGCTGATGACTAAATAACATAGATTTGAGGTACAGATGTCATATCCTTTAGAAAATGCATGATGATGCAAAAACAGTTATTTCTTTGCTCCTCCCATTATTTTTGGCTTTGCCCCGATTTATTGAGCTACGAGACAGAGAGGTATGAATACCTGTAACTCCCAGTCATACATCAGTAAATAATGGCATATATCTCTCATTTTCAGATTTCATAAAAAGATGATACATGGTAACACAAACCCTGTTATTCTAGTAACTTTCTAAGTACAGTACAACAATATCTATACCTGAAGTCCCCCACTAAAACAGAATTTGTCCAGAATCCTCATGCTAATAGAGTTACCACCTGTCCCTCTTTATGCAGGACAGTTCCTATTATGGCAGTTGTGTCCCGGGGGAGGGGGGGAGAGATTGAAAAATGGTAAAATTCCTGAGATTTCAGGAGAAAAAAACATCCTTAAGTTCCCTTTAATAGTTGCATAAAGCAATATTTCCTGCCTGAAAGATCTAAACATTGCATGAAACACCATAACCAACTTAAGTTTTTCAAGAATGACAACTTATGTCAGCAAAAAAAAAATGAAGACAAGTCTATTGCACTGATCAGAGGTATAGTTTAGCCTGCAAAATCTCACATTTCAGTAAAAACTGTTCCACTTTGACCGCCTGAAAAACAGACGATATTATGCAGAGGTTGAGATGTATGGTTAGGGTACATTTTTAGGCCTGCAAGCTATTGTGTCAGCAAGACAAAGTCAATTGCTGTAGGCAAGAAAGAACTGTGAATGGAGACTGCAAAGAATCTGGTTAACTGCATTGGTAGCTGTTACACTGATGAAAGGGAGCATCATGGTTTGGCGTACATCAGGATGTTGATGCCAACAGAGTGATGAAAGGTAGTGTTGCATGGATTGCTAGGCAACAGCAACACTTGTAGTGACATGAGTAAGGTGCTTCTGATACAAGGGAGCATTCCAATTATATTTTAGACTGGCAGTGTAAGCTAAAGGGTGGCAATCTGCTATAGAATGGGGTGGGGTATAGATGACAGATGGCTTTCCTGTTGGTACGTGGGTCAGGTTTATAAAAAAAAAAAAAAACAAAAAAAACACATGATAGAAAGAAGAGGTGAGACATTTAGGTCCAAAAACTGCATCCTGGATTGCGGGGTTGCACCATAGTGTGAATTGGCCGCTATTGGTTGTGTGTGTATGTATAAAAGAAAACAGAAGAAAATATAAAGATCAAGTACATACTTTTGTGGACTACAGCCATAGGAAGATTCTACAGCTCAGCAAGTCAATGGGTGGCATAGCTCAGTCAGTAAGTGGGTGGCATACCTCAGTAAGTCAATGGGTGGCATACTTCAGATAGGGTTTAATAAGCAATAAAGTAGAGTCCACTGAATAATAAAAGGGAGGTATGTTGCTAGTCTGGTCAGGGAAGGGTGTTGGTATGCTAGCCATATAGGTGCAGGCTCCTGATCAGACTAATATGAAGTGGTGCTCAGTGCAAGGCAGGGTTAATTAACTAGTCACTAATTGTTTACTATTGCCCCGCTCCTTCACATACAGATAAAAAAATTAATAAAAGAAAGGCAAATATATACTAACAAGTCTAATATTTTAAACATTGGTTAAAGGTACAGTCTTCTTGAGAACTTCAGTAATTTAGTAGGGGGTACCTTAAAAGGAGATAAGTGATGCTGCATTATTGGTGATGAACTGTGTTCTCTTTTCATTCTGAATGGTACATGTACAGGACTTGGTGAAGAAATGACAAATGCTGGTGGCTCAAGAAGATGAATTATTTCAAAGGGTGTGAGTGAAGGTGCAAGCACTGCACAAGACCATCCAGGTGAGGTGTTTACAGGTGGTTGAAAGTGATGTAATCATGTGGAGTGGCAAGTTATGGAGGCCTCTAAGACTACTGGCAAGTAATCCAAAACAGCTAGAAGGTGTGCAGCACAGAAAGACTCATAAGAGCCACAGGCATTGGAAGAAAGTAGACAGCGGGGTCTGACAAACGTGCACCCAATGTCTCCGCTTTCAACAGGTAGTGATGCCAATATCTTTGCTGAGTAACGGGGCTGGGTAACCTGATGTTGAATGCAGACTTACTTATGCTGGTGTGGTTTTTAAATTTGGGAGACAGATGGAGATTGCAGAACTTGCTTGTTCCTGGGAGTACTGCATGGCATGTCAGTGAAGGGGATGATGAGGTGTGAACGGGACATAGCATTGATGGAGTGGGCCAGTTTTTGGCAGGAAAATGGTATTTCCCTATGTTGCCAGGGGTTAACCAAGCAGACTCAGGTATTGAAAGGCATTTCAGTAAGGGTCTTCCAGCTGTGATTGCAGATCAGGGTAGCTGGTAAACCAGTTATTAATACAGCATACATTTCACAGGTTGTAAAGGAAAAAAATTGTAGGGGAGAGTTTGTTGAAGTTTTCTGTCTTACAGATGATAACTGCGTGCAACAGATGAAGGAGGCTGAGTCACCTGGAGCTAAGGATCTCACGGCAGCATTGGCTGCTGTAGGGCAGAGAAGTGCAGGAAGGTATAGGTCAAGGAATTGGGGTTTATATACTTCATGCCTGTGATCATTGAGAGGGAGCCCCAACAGGTATTGTCCTTGTTATCTTACTTTTTAATGGTTAGGGAAGAACAGAAGCTTGTGGTATGATCAACACTTTTGCAAGCTGAAAGCGATAGATAAGTCTGTGGTTTGGGAACATAGGCATCTAGAAACATGAATGGGGACTGTGATGATGGGAGGTAATGCCAGCTATGCCAAGAGAAGTGGGGAAGTGGATGTCTAACACATGCCAGCACAGCTAGCAGGAATTGTGCAAGGAATTATATGTCATTTGTATATCAAACCGATTTATTTATACAGATGCTTGTGTTGAAAAATGCATTTGTAAAGTTGCTCGTGGTAAAAATGTATCAACAGTGTGCCCTGCTGGACAGAAAAGAAATATGCATGTATCACTGTAACTGTTTAAATGTATATGTTTTAATAATGGATACTGAAAGAGAAGAGGTTAATCTCAAACTTTGAAATTAGTAAGAAATTAAATTACTGGGCCTAGGCCACAAAGATGTTATCTCACAGTTTTGAATGAAGCCAGAGATGCAGTGCCTGTAAGAAGTATGGTTTCTTAGCTCTGTAGGAAGAATGGAAGTGCTTTATGGTTTTATGACTTCCAGGAGCTGCAGCATATCTTAGCAAGGCTCTGTGTGTGTCTATTATGTGATAAATTCTGATAGCTACTAGCCAATGGGGAAGCATGGGAACCAGAAGGCAGATGGCCAGATGTATGTGCTGTTAATAATTCAGAACAAAAATAATTTTTTAATACTATTTGGAACTGAAGTCTCAAGGCAATCTGTTTTTGAAACCTGACCTCGAAGGATCACTCACCTACTTTATCTTGCCTTGCTCTAGTAAGTGACCAGGGAATAGTAACTCTTGAGATCGGTCAGGAAAAATAGTGAGATTACTTAGGAATTGGTTTTCTGTAACTGTATGAACCTGTGCATCTGTATTTTTTAAATATTTCCTGTGAGTGAAATTCTGGTTCTTATTGTAAATAGATATTTGGTATTTTCAAGTTCTTTTATTATTAAATATATTTAAACATTTAATTGTGGCCGGTCCTTTAGAGAATATTTTAACCTTTAAGAGTACTCATATCTATTTGGTGACTCTGTGGCAACTCCTGAAAGCCTTACTGCATTGGTCAAACTACCATTCATATTAATATTAATTTCACTCAGTAAAATTGGGTACCCTTGTAAGAGCCTTAGAGTAGCTGGCTTGGGAGCATCTGGTGGTAGTAACTACCTTAAAGTGTGGGCAGAATGGGGCACAGCTAGTAAACTTCTACCAGTCTTTCCCAGGTGTGTGTGTGTGTGTGTGTGTGTGTGTGTGTGTGTGTGTGTGTGTGTGTGTGTATAAATCAAATCTCAGAGTGCGTGTGTCAGCTACATGGAGGAGGGACACAAAGCACTGGTTTCACAGAGAGAGTGGTGGAGGACTTGGACATTTGGCTGAGGACTTAACTCTACAACTGTGCCAGTGAGAGGTTTTACTGGGGACCTGGAGAGAGGCAAACAGAGAAACCCAGACCCCAAGCTGTGTGTGTTCCCTGTCTGCTCTTAAGGGAAATTGTGCTTGATGCATAGGTCTGCATCTGGAAATACTCAATGTATCCATTTTTGTTCCAAGTGAACGTCCCTCTCCAGTGTCAGTGGTGAGGATTCAGGCTCCTTGATTATTGGCCCAGAGTGGGGATGACACAGGGACCATGTTGAATAGGCCCAACATTGTAATCAATGAACAAGTGGATGGTGATGGGAGCAAGAAAAATCATGTTGGGCTTTCAATGCATTTAAGTGTTCATGACCCTCCTGTAGTTTCCTGCATATATGTTTGCATGTGTGTTCTTACTGTTCAGGCCAACACGCTGGTTTAAAATGTTGTAGTAAGAGTGTGGCAAATGGACTAAAAGTTGATGATTATGGACAGAGACAGGGAGAGGAGACAAGGGGTTGAGGAAGGGGGGAGTCAGAGGTGCACTACGGGAGCCCCCCTTTCACAGTAGCACTGGCTGGAGGGCCGGTGTACTCCCCAATTAATGCCAGTCAGTTGAAGCAGCTGTTGTCATCATACCCTGATAGACAAGCAGCGCTCCAGTTGCTGGTGGGCATCAAGGCAGTTTTGTGATAAAATTTAAGGTAGGTAGTTTGTCTCAGATCTGCAAGAACTTGAAGTAAGTAGAGGGGAAGGAAGAGGAAGTTCAAAAATTGTTGAATAAGGAATTAGCAGTGAATAGGTTATTAGGCCCCCTTCGATTTCACACGATTTAGTGTCTACCATATTTCCTCATTGGGCTCGGTGCCCAAGAAATCACCAGGGAAAAGTACAGTGGTTTACCATAAGAGTAGATGTCCTGCTCTTCACTGCTGCAGTATTCTTTATGTAAGGGATCTCCAAGGACTGGCCAATGTCCAGTCAGTACATGAAAGCATTTATTATTTACAGGCACCATATGTCACACGTATGCTCCCTGTGCAAGGTGTAGGGCATAAAGTTAGTGTACAGATGCACACACTTCAGAACTAAAACATCCCACAAGGAACAGAATGCTCCTAGGGACCAGGAGGAACATGTGCATTAAGAAGGAAAAAATATAGAATTACCCCAGCCAGGAGGGTAAGGAGAACAAGTTAGAGCAGAGTGGGCAGAAAGAAAGGAGCGAATACTGCAACAGTGAAGAGAGGGACCTCTGCAGTTATGGTAAGATTGTACACAACTGTAATATGTTCTTCCGTACCACTGTTGCAGTATTATGTACGAGTGAATACAAAAGCTCAAGAGGAAACCTGAGAGGAGGATGGATGAAGAACCCTCAAAAAACCCATGCAATAAACCTGGCAAAGCCAGCTGTTGCACTGGAAATACCATCCAATTTACAATGATTAGTGAAGGTATGAACAGATGACCAAGTAGCAGCCTCAAGGATGGAATTTTTATCCAGCCCTATGAAAAAAAGCACCACAGAAAGCAAAAGCTTTGCTACAGTGAGCCTTTACAGAAGAGGAAAAACATTTGCCATGAAAAGAACAACAAAAATAAATGGCCTTAGCAATCCAGAAATAGATGGGTCTGCTTAGAAACAGCTAAACCCAAAGACCTGGGATGAAAAAAAACAAAAAGATGCTCAGATTTGTAAATACTTTTAATCTAAATAATATCCAAGCTATATGTAAATCCAAGGTGTGAAGAACCTTCTTACTGGCAAACTGCAGAAAAGGAAAAAGGGAAGGCAAATTAATAGACTGATTAAGGGACATCTTATTGACTACCTTGGGCATAAAAAAAGGATTAGTACGAAGAGACAAACTGTCCCTGTGGAAAACTAAGAAAGGAGGGACAGCCATAAGAGTCTGAAGTTCAGAAACCCTCTTGACCAAAGTAATAGCCAAAAGAAGAACAGTCTAAGTCAATGTTGTAAGGAATTTGATTTAGCAAGCTCAAAAAGAGCCCCAGTCAGTTTTTGAAGAAATAAACTGAGGTCCCAGGAAGTCAGAATAGGGTTCCTGGGAAGCCTGATATGAAGGATGCCTTTGAGAAACTGTTTGACCTCAAATCTATCAACCAGAGGAGTCAAGAGCAGGCAAGCAGAAACTGCTAATAGGTGAGCTTTAACTGAAGAATATGCCAACCCAGCATGGAGTAGATCACACAAATAAGAAAGGACCAGAAGAATCTCTGCAGATATAGGATCCTGATAGCGAAAGAGGCACCAGACAGAAAAATGTATTCCATGTGGACAAATCTTATATTGTAGGCCTCCTGCAGGATATAAAGCACATCCTTAGTAAAAAGGTGACTAAAATGGATCAAAACTTTATCACCCACAGTATCAGTTGAAGAGTGGACAAGTGGGGATGGATAAGAAACTCCTTCTCTTGTGTGAAAAGGTACCACAAATAAAACCAAGAACCAACTCAGACTGAAGAAGTAATTTGTTACAGTCTGACAAAAGCGCTAAATTAAACTTGTTTTAACAGTTTGTGGGTTGGTTGGTCCTGTTTTTTATACTGAGTTTATGTGAAAAGGTCCACCTGGTGAAGGAACTTGTGGTGAAAACAAAGGTGGAACCAATGGTGTCTGGGTCAAAAGGGAGTCACCAGCAGGATTTGGGAGAGTTCTGTCTACTCTTGTGAAAGATTCTAGGAAGCAGGAAAGGGGAAGAGAAGTCATACAAAAACTTCCCCTTCCAAGGAAAAGACAGGAAATTCACTTTCCAGAGGACCTGGGACTCTGAACAGAAAAACAGGAAGTTGTCTGTTCAGAGGGGAGGCAAAGAGATCTACCTGAGGAGTACTCCACTGATGGACAATGTCCAGGAAAACATCTCAGTGAAGCATCCATTTATGAGCTTGTGTGCTGGACCTGTTTAAATAGTCTGACACTAGATTGTGCTCTGAGGGAATGTAAGAGTCACATTATACTGGAGAGCTGGTTCCTAGACTTGAAGAACTAGCCTGCAAAGGAGGTAAGACTTTATACCCCCTTGCTTCTTGCCATACCATATCACTGTGGTATTGCCTGTGAAAACTTTGAGGAGCCCAGAATGAAAGAGAGTATGAAAACCCGGAAACACAAGAAGTAGAGTTCTTATCTCCTTTATACCGATGTGGTCCAACCTCTGATGAAGAGGCCAGAAACCCAGAACCTTGAGAGTGCCAAAGGAAGCTCCTGTATGAGGCATCTGTAAAGAGCTGTAAAGAGCTCTTGAGTCAAGACTGAAGACGGTAAAGGAAGCACCGGTTGAGACACAGTTGAATCCACCACTAAAGTTCAAGCCTGAGACAGGGAAGGAAGGAACTAAGAGGTCTGGGGAGTGGCAATGTTGAAGCCACACTGACTTGAGATACTGCTGAAACTTTCTCATATGTAGCCTGGCCAGACCCAGTATGGGAATGATGGAAGCCATAAACCCAAGGACCCTGAGAAAGTTCATGGCCATGAGTCAATCCAGAGGAAGAGTAGAATGGAAAAAGGCAATCAGAGACAGGGCCTTGTGGCCTGCATAGAGAACCTGGCTTGTCATGAAAAGGAGGCTGCTGGAAAATAGGAGTCTGAGTAAATTTAGCAGGAGGTTGACTCCTAGAACATTTTAACCCTTGGGTGGACAGTGAGATAGTCTTCAAACAAAAGCAGATTTAGAAAGGTAATTCCTATTTTACTTAGAACCAAATGCAGCAGCCCTGGAAGAAGTATCTGCTGCATCATAACTGCATTTAATAGAGTAGTAGGCAATTTGAGAGGTAGAACCCAACAAGGACAGGGGCAAAGCCTTCCCCTCAGAATCAGGAAGATCAGAAATCACCTGAGAAAGTTGAGAGAGAAGAGATAAAACATACCTAAACATACGAGTCTGGTGATTAATAGGCCAAACAGACAGGGTGGCAGCAGTTTACACCTTTTTTCCCAACCTCTCCATGGTCCTATAGGACTATCCTTGTCTGAAGGAAGCAACTTGGTAGAGGACAACAGCTTGGAGGGTTTGTCAGAGGAGAGATACACTACAGAAGGATCAGCAGAAGGGCATTTTTACAGAAATTTACAATCATCAGGCACCTTGTAAAATCTGTCAGGTTTATTAGCAGCTGGGTACTGAGAATCAGGGGCTACAGAAGCTACTGAAAAATGTATCAAGAAGGGCAGCCAAAACTGGAGGAAGAGCAGAAGGCTTGGGATGCTCCGTCTGGAGGAGGTTATAACACCTTTTCTGGATATCTGAAACCTGAGAAAAATCCCACTTAAAGAATTCCGTCATATGGGAAATACTGTCCTCAAAGCAGAGTTCCTCTAAAAGGGAATCTGGAATAATAGTATCCTCTTCCTGTGAACCATAGTCCAAGGTGGAAGGGATCTGAGAAGAGTATGCTAATGACTCTTAACCCAAATCCTCATCCTTATCAGATGAATCTTGCTTCCTAAATCTTTTAAGAGGAATGGAAGACGGGGGGGGACGACGCAGGCAGAGAAACCACTTGAAGAGACTTTAAAGCCATTAACCCATTAAACAACCCCAGAGTAAAACCCTGCCATTCCCATTAACTGCAGGTGAAATATGCTTGTTTTTTGTCTCTTTTTTGTGGGATGTCTGCATGAAAAACCCTGGGAGGGTGGTACCCTTGTAAAATTATTCAGTAAAGTATAGTAGGGTTCTTCTACCTCCTTTGCCCCTTGGATGTAATCAGCTGAGGTCCCCCCTCAACATCTGGAACAGCTGTTTGGAAAGTTTCCGAGGACATGTGAGAAAAGTTGGATCCATGTTGACCGATGCAGTCACTGCAGAGGAATCCAAAGCAATGACCAGATGATCCTCCTGGTTTTCACTAGCCTCAGGAAAGATATCCAGGATATGCTGGACAGCAGCCATTTTTTTGCTTTCTTCTTGGCTGATAGCTGACCCTCAGGACAGGATGACTCCAACATAGCACCCCAAGCCAACAGCTTAAAATGCTGATTTTCAAAATAAAAAGACCAGGAGAAGAGGGTTGGGAGGGTGGCGTAATGGTTAAGGTGTTTGCCTTGCAAGCACAAGGTGCAGGGTTCGAGTCTCACAATGGATAATTGGCTAGGCTTAAAATGGCTCGCAAGGGCAGTTAGCTTAGTACTAATCTATGAACCTATGAACCTAAGAGGTGACTAAATAGTGTCTTGGGGAGAAATTATTGGTAGATAGAACACTGTGTTTGGCCGTGGGAAGCACACAAACAGAAGATACACTAATAGTGATGATTTTTATGCATAATCTGCCTCCCACACTGAAATTTTCCCTTTGTGGTTGACATGAAACGAACATCACTAAAAATAAAAAAGAAAGATAAGAAAGAACCCCAATGGGGCACTTACCTGAAAGATGGCTCGGTAACCAGCAGAGAAGAAAAGCATTCAGGCCAAAATTCAATGATGGCATTTGGACTGACGTTAAAGAAGTTCTAAAGTGTGTGCATACGTATGTCACCTTTATGCCCTACACCTTGCATGAGGAACATGTGTGTGTGATGTATGGCTCCTATAAATACTAAAGGCTTTGGTATACTGGTCAGACACTGAACTATCCTTGGCAGGAGATTCTTTATGTAAAGAATACTGCAGCGGTGATACAGAAGGCCATCATAGGTTAATACATCATTTGTCTTTCCCAGAAGGAGATTCAGTCGATCCCCATATTGACAGGACAGATGTTAAGGTGCAATATCTCTCTTTGGGTGAGGCAATGAGGATAGTCAGGGAATTAGAGGATCTCTTTTGGCAAAGTTGGATATAGAGTCCGCCTTTCAATTATTACCAGTGAGGAAGCAGGATTGGCCTATGCTGAGCATGCTTCTCAAAAGAAGATTTTACTTTGGGAAGTCCATATCTATGGTCAGCAGAGGACAGTAGGCATAAAAGGGGTGCACTATGGGCAAAGGCAAGGAATCAGTCATTAAGGGGCTGATAATGTTCAAGCAATTGTGCATGGAACTGGGAGTGCTATTAGCAAAGGATAAAGTAGAGGGTTCAAGCCAAGACAGTAACCTTTTCAGGTTTAAAGTTGGATGTAAACATAAAACTGCTCAAGCTCCTGTACAACAAGATGTCAAAAGTGAGAGACAAGGTGAGGTGGATAGCGCAGAAAGAAAAATTATGGGTTATGGAAATGATGGAGGTCATATGTCTATTATACTATGCCTTCAGGAGAAAGGACTGGGATATATTTATGAGACCTTTAGCCAATTTTTTGTGGGGTGCAAAGCAGAAATACCATTGCGTTAGGGTAGGCAGGAAGGTCAAGGAAATCATGCCTGTTTGTTTGGAGTTTCTCCAGTATTTTAACAAAGTGCCTTTTTGGCAAGAGGATTGGGTGGCAACGCTGAGTATTCACTTTTTTACAGACAAAGCAGGGGGTCTTGGCATGGATGGCTATTCTGCGGGCAGTTAGTTCACCAAAGTTTGACCAGAGAATTAGAATGGTGAGCAGAGAAGGGATACCATCCTGTTAGAATTGATGCTGATTTGGGAATCCCTGGTAGAGTGGGAGGAAGATTTTTGGAACAAGAGAGTGTGATATTTCATTCAGATAACTTAGCAGTACAGCACGTATTGACAAAGAAGAATGCAAAATCTAGACTTGTGCAGTTGTTACTCAGGAAGATTGTTTTGTTTTGCTTAACCATTAACCTTTATTTTTCAGCTCATCATATTCCTGGCCATTGCAATGTTTTAGCTGACAGCTGGTACCTGAAGCTCACGTACACTGATTTATTTTGCCTGGGAAGGTGTGAGAGACTGGTTAAGTGTGGAAAATTGGCTGGTCCAGCAATCATGGTCCAAAGCTACTTGAAAGACTTACAGTAAGGCTTTGATGATTTTTAAGCAATTTGTTTTTGTTTGTCATCAAAGATGAGAAGTTAGTTGGTAGATTTGGTGTTAAGAGGTTTTGGTGGAAAAGTAGAGGTTGGCAAGGTAGGACAATGAGGGTATACCTGGCAGCATTGAGTGAATGGGTGAGATTGTGGTATGGGGTTTATGGGAGATTATGAAGGATTGGGAGATAGCAATGTCATTAAAAGGTTGGGAGAAGGTTCGCCCAAGGAAAGGGTAAAGAAGGCTAATGTTAGGGAAGCATATGATGCCAATGTTGTTGGCAGGTTTACTCAGGGTGGAATGTTCTAAATTAAATGTTGTTAGCTACATTGCCAGTTTCATGCACATTGCTGCTTTTCATGTTGGGGAGTTGTTGGTTCAGTTGATGTGGGAAAATCTGACAATTACATCAACGGGAATATTTATATGGTTAAGTTGTTCAAAAACTGACAGAGAGGGAGTGGGCAAAGAGGTGATGTCACCATGGAACACAGTGCATTTCCTATGTCCAGTGGCTTGGGCTAAGGAACAGCAAGAGACATGCTAAGCTGTCTGGAGGCTTAGTTTTTCATGATTGGAAAGGGAAGAGAGATGATGCTAGGAAGTTTGTGTCTTGGATGTTGACGGTGTTGAAAATTGAAGGGATGATGGCACATAAATACACCATGCATTCTTTAGGGTATCAAATTTGGCTGAGGAAGGCTGGTCCATAGAAGTGATTAAGACAGCAGGGAGGTGGCATTCTAGAACATTTTAAGTTACATTCATTAATAAAATAATAACTTAAAAAAAAAGAAATTTATACCATTGGAAATTTAAGGAGAAGTAGGGTCTTAATTGTATGTGCTTCTTTTACAGGCAGGAAGCTTTTAGTCATTTTGGGTCCCTTATTTATCTACTGGGAAGCTAGAACAGTGGAGGTACAACCTAGTGGTGTGCATTTGGGCTTAGATACATTACAATGGCAAGTTTATGGCAAAGTTCGAGAGTAAGCGCCATTTGTTACCAGCAGTGGAGGAGGTAAGACAGAAGTTTACTAACATAGCTGGTTAGTTATACATTTGGGAGGCAATGACACTGATAGTAAACCTAAAAGAAGATTGCTTACTTGCTTATTAAGGAACTTGTCATTAGTTGTAGCGAGGTTCCTGGCGGGGTTGGGGGGATGCAGAAAAGTTTAAGGCACTGGAGGTTTAGTAACTATAGAGAGGCTAGGGTGAGTGGTGTGTTAGGCTTTTTAGTGATGGAGCACTGGGACTTTGCAGACAGAGATTCAGACTGGTTTCAAGGTAATGGTATATATCTTAGCGACATTTGGTTAGACATGCTCTGTCCACAAATATTATTACAGGATTTGCTCAGGACAAAGACTCAAGGTACACAAGGGGGAGGGACAGGCTGTAAAAGAGCTTAGTGGGAAGAAGGGTCCTAGTAGTGGTTTAAGGGGTAGGTCCTTCCCCTCCCCTTTCCCCATCTCTGTCTTCAAGTTGTCTCTCTCATTGGCTCAGGTAAGTGATGTTACTCTGTCTGGTAGAGTTAAAACTTGTTAGTGAGTGATGGGACACTGCTACTGGGTTGTGATGACTAGTTTCTCTAAATGTGGTGGAAGTTAGTATGAGGTGTTTATGAATGGGATGAGCAGTCTCTTACACTGCCCAGTTGTTTTGTGATAGGTTATCATTGGTTGTGACTCACTTGTAAATAACGTTGGTTGTTAAGGACTGTTAGCATACTGTGTTAATGTGGGTTGCAAGTCGTTACAGTGTCAAGCTGTTTATTTTGGGAGGGGATAGCCAGTGACAAATGTACTTTTATTCCACCCCTCAGTTTGGGTAGTCCATGATTAGGATGTACGTGTGTGTGTGTGTGTGTGTGTGTGTGTGTGTGTGTGTGTGTGTGTGTGTGTGTGTGTGTGTGTGTGTGATGAGAGTATTGTTGTATTAAGTGACTTGCTCAGAGTCACAAAGTAGGCAAAGGGAGACTAGAGGAAAGAAACAAAGACCATAAGGCAAGGCTTGTTCTCTGTTTTAAACCACCAGCAGTCTTTTCTTAATGGCTCACTCATACCCCTTTTCATTTCATTTACACATCTGAAACTGGGATATTTGTTGTCTTTTAACTGATCAAAATATCTCCCTTTAAAATGAATTTATACACCACAGTTTATATGTTAAAGTGCCGAACATTACCTGTGCAGTCTGTGCGTTAGTTTTACAGTTGGTCTAAAAGGTACTGATAATATAGGAAACAGCTGGCAAAACTCAGAAAATCTCTGCTTTGTGCTCTAGCTTTGAAGAGACACTTGCAAACTACATCATAACGGTCATAATTTTCTGAAATCAGATAAGATATATAGTCTTTGGGATGTATTGAAGAAGGGCGACCGTGTCCATGTGGAAATCAGATAAAGATGTTTCACTATGCATGCCTGGAGTGCATTGGTCATTTTCTTCGTCTTCTTCAGCTGGAAATGAGGCATTTTATATCCTGCGCATGGTCAATAAAAATGGACATAACCACTATATCCACAGGTAGTAACAGTCATACACTGAAATTTATCTTTATCCAGATTCTTCAAAATATCATCTGCCACCCTCTTTAGGACTCTTATTAGTGTATGGGTTCAAGGCAAAATGCAGAGATTCTGTCTACAAAAAATATTCCTATATTGCCAACATGGGAAGGTTTTGGGATACTGAATACAAACTGTGAAACAAGCATGCAAAGAAAAATAAATGTAGGTATGCTACCTAAATCTTACATTTTAATGAGATGTTTCAGAACTCTCCAAAAGGCAAGAAATCTATTTTTTCCAGAAGTCTCCAAACATGTAAAGCCAGCTGCTGAGGGGTCAGAATGAGAGCCACAAGTGCAGCATTTTGCTGCTGCAAAGTTGACAGTCCTGCCTGCAGAAGCTGATGCCGTGGAAGTTTGCTGCTGGTGTAGCAGAAGCCCTGCTGCTGATTCTTCCACTGCAAAGAGAAGGTCAGAATACTTTCCATCTTATCTCTGATCAGATCCTTAAGGAAAGGAAAAGCATACTTGTTGCCTGGAGCTGACATTATGCTTGCCAAAAATGTGTTGTTAATCTCCCGAAAAGGAGGTGAGTAGGAAAAGAAGGTGGACAGGTACAGAACAGTTTCAGTTGTGCATATTCCTTTAAACAACATGCAAAAGCTGTCTAGTAACTTTTACTGATACTCCTTTCAATGCAGCCTGGTTTAAGATCTGGCCCTCTGGAAAAAATAAATATCTAGATGGGGAGTGTCTAGAGCACCTTTTCAATAAACAAGAAGCATAGAATTCCACACCTTGTGTCTGGATGCCTTGGCACAGGGTATCTTAGGCAAAGAATCAATACACATTTTATTAACTATGCAACCGGAACAGAAAACCAAGATTACGGATGTAAGCTGAACAGACAAGGTATTACAAGACTGGTTTATTGCATCAGGTTATGAATCACCTGTTTATCTTATCTTAAGAACCATTCCCCTAGTAATACAGCTACTTACCCTATAAGGCACATCCCTAAAAATGAATGAGGCACATCCCTAGTAAACCAATTACCATATGTTTTATGAGGAAAGTGTTTTTCAAGACAAACAGGTAATTCAGCAGCTGACAAAAGAACTAGCGTTGTAAACTACTGCCTGATAGAATGGCAGCATTATTATGGTGACACAACATTCCAATGCTCTAAGTAACAAAGCAGACAAATGCTGGGCATAACATTTCATGAGCTAAGTTTTCTAGACAAAAGAGAAATAAATATGTATATGCAGTCATGGTGCTGCCCATATGGATTTCTGTCATATTATTCATTCTTGAATAAACTTTATCTCAGCAAAATTCACACCTGAGAACTCCAAGATACACCAGACCAGTACGTACAAGTACACTCGTGTGCCCCTGGCCAGACACGTGGCCAATCTCATGGTGAAGGTCAATTCTCAATGGTGAAATTGAAGTCCAAGTGTCAGTCCATAAGTAAAGGCAAGGGCATGTGAAATTCTTAAGTGCCAGTGTACATTATGTACTTCTTGTTATTCAGTTCCATTTCTAATACATTTTTGAAAGATTTGACTTTTGTTGCCCCCCCCTATACCTACATCCTGCAAGTTCCGCTCATTAACTACCATACTGCTAAACCAGGTTCACAGGCTGTTTGATCTGTAGAATGGCATATGCAACATTTATTAACAGTGTTTGAGACTTACAAATAGTGGGCCAATGTCAGTCCTTGTTCTCTGGACAGGTCTTTGTCATTCTATGGTACAGGCTGCCCTATCACTCTTCAGCCAGTTATCAATGGACATAATACAATGTCAGACTAGTGACTAGAACTAAATAAGCACTTTGCAGGCATGGGCCCTGAAATAACTTCTCTGTCAGTAAGCCAGCTACCAAAAGGACAACTGGACCATGCAAACACAGGATACCACCACATACTCAGCAGCCATGGAAAGTCTAGGAGAAATGGCAATTTGAAACTGCTGCACAAAGATGTCAAAGTCACGTGCTCTGCAAAGCGATGGTAAGTCTTGCCTCAAAGGATTGTAGCATAGCATAGATGAACAGCTTGTAAGGTTGTCATTTCACACCCAATAGAACTAATCAAGAGATGCATATTACTACACATAAGAAAGATCAGATCTTCTAACTCCTCACCTACTTCTGTGAGTAATGGTGATGGTCAATACCAGTCCTTAAAGCAGAGGTTAAGAATTAAGTCAGAGATCAAGCCAGATACTTCTGTATTGGAAAATAATGCATTTATATACAGTTAGGAACATTCTATGGACAGAAAGGAAGCTGAAGCCACAAGAACTAGCAGATTATTTTTATCTGCTGGATGACAGATGTCCTATTTGCAGAACTAATGAAGAAGGATGATATCATCATCACAGAGGTACTAGCAGAAGATCATGCTATGTATGAGTAATGGTACATGCAGATAGGTGTGAGTGTGAATGGGTGTGCCTTCTTTGAAGGTTGGGCATCGAACTGGCAACTTGGCACCATAAATATCCACTGCCAATCATTAGAGGACTGGAGTTCCGCTGTGGCGACCCCTAACCGGGAAAAGCCGAAAGACATTACTATGAGTAATGGTACAATAACTGCATATAGTCATCTAGGCACATGCAGAACTGATGAAGAAAGATGACATCATCACAGAGGTACTAGTAGAAGATTATGCTATGCATGAGGCATGGTACAATAACCCTGTACATAGTCATCTAGGCAGGTGCAGAATTGGTGAAGAAAGATGACATCATCACAGAGGTACTAGTAGAAGATCATGCTGTGTATTAGAAATGGTACAATAACCCTGTACGCAGTCATCTAGGCACGTATGCTTTAACGACTGACTGAGATGGAGAAAATCAGATTTAAGGAAGCAGGCCCCAAGTAGCTTCAGAATTAACTTGCCCCTTGGCATGTACCATGAATATGATAATGTGCCACCACTATGAAACCTGTTTAGATGCTATAGCTAAAGACCAATATACCAAATATGAAGACATCAACACTTTATTTCTAATCTCTGATCTAACTAGCTGCAAAGTAGCACTTCTCACAGGTTGTTTTAAGGTGAGTATGGAGGACGTAATTTGTTTAATCAAGACAGCACAAATTTTTCGTATTTCCATTAAACTGGGCTCCTGACCACAGTCTATTCTTAGCAAAACCAAGATGTGATTGCTTATACTACAGGTATGCAAAAGAAAGGTGAAAAAAATGTTTTTGTGAGACTTCATAACCTCCTAGACTAAAGCCACAGAATCTGAAGAGGCACTGACATTCTCATAATATGTAGGACAAACCTTCAGTCCCTACAGAGGAGGAGTCAATGCTTATGAGGCAGGTACTAGACAGCCTAAGCCAATGTTTTATGTTAAGTGCAAAGCCTCAGCAAAGTCTAAGCACTGCAGTGGCAAAATCTGTGGCACAAAAGGTGAAATCTCATATGCCAAAATGAATTTTTAGTAAGACAGAATATTTGTATACTACATTTGTTGGCCCTATGAGATCTGAAAATAAATAATTCTGGAAGGTACCTTTCTGTTATACATTAGAATTTCTAATCTCCCATGTAGCTCTTTTCAGTAGTATCGTGTAAAAGCACGGGCCTATGCATAGTTATGTAATGACATGTCACTAGGGCCTATTCATAGTTACGTAATGACATGTCACTGGGGCCCATACATAGTTATATAATGATATGTCATTAGGGCACTTGCATAGTTACATAATGACACATCACTAGGGCACATGCATAGCTATGTAATGACATCACTAGGGCACATGCATAGCTACTTAATGTCATCACTAGAGCACGTGCATAGCTACATAATGACATGTCACTGCAGCAGGATTCAATAAATATGCCCCTGTTAAGGGCTGCTTTTAAATTGCAGTTATTAATTATCATAAGATGGGTCTCTTATTGAAAACAATTGCTTTTATTAAATTTACCATAAATAAAGGAAGTTGCATGCTTTAGAAGCCCTTTTCCAAGGCAAATAATTACCTTGATTAGCTTCTAAAGAAAAAATTTAAATTAAAAGCCATTCATTTCAAAGGGTTGTATATCCACTGCAGAAAATAAATACAGAATCAAATACCAATAAATAAATTTCCAACAAAATATAATATGTACCTATTATGATACTAAAAAACAGAACCGAAAACAATTTTGGTTTAAAGTTGGTTGAGATAGAAACAAACCTAAATCAGCTTAAAGTACAGAGATGTGTTTAAAACTGCCATCAACTCTTGATTCTGTGTTTATTTCTTTTGCTTATTTTGTTACTCTAATAAAAAGGTGGATGTTGCCAACATACTGATTCCAGACACAGGTCATAATCCTCTATAAAATCTCTCATTATCATTACAGTACATAGGGCATGTCAGAGGACCTCCCCAATACATCATGTAATCTTGACTCTGCAATGCCTCATGATTTTAAGTTGCTATGCCCTTTCTCTCAAAGACACTAAATATCCCAAGCTATCTGGAAGAAAGTTACTCATCCATCAGAAGGGTCCATGAGAAAAAATAAAGGCATGACCAATCAACACTGGAAAGTACAATAGATAATCCATGGTGGCAGATAGAGAGAGGAAATTCAAACTTCCTGTAATACTTCTGAAGCATTTCTGCAGGGGGATTTCTACCTCCCTTGCATCCCTTAGGACCGAGTCATCCACACTCATGCTACTAACTCTGAGATCACAGAATCATAGAGTAATGAGAACTGGCAGATATATATATATATATATATATATACTAATATCAAGACTGCAGTATAACTTGTGCTCACTGTTTTGTTATTACTCTCTTCTGTATCAGTAGGAACTGCCTCAGATTTCTCTTCACTCTCAGTCAGATGGAATGGTGACCACTATTAACCATTGCATTGCATACTACTGTTGGAGTTCCTTAGGGCTTGGTGCCAGGGCCACACTCTTATCTTTGTAAATGACAAGGTCTAGCACTATATAGAAGTAAAACTAGTGCAATGCTTCGATGACTCGAGAAGCCAGTTTTGCTCAACATATTGTCACCACTGTCAATGCCAATGTGCAGTTCACCTCTAATAATTCTAGATGAAAAATATGGGACTTTATGTAATTGCTGATTTCTAGTTGCTGCATCGTGCCTAATATTGCATTATCGGGCACTGCAAAGGTCTTTACAAAATCCAAATATACCACATCAGCAGTATTACTCATAGATTCTAGGCTAACAACCCAGGGGGCCTTTCTAAACCTAGCCAAGCTTTCCTGAAAGAATAATGATGCCCTGCATCCAAATAGGAAAATGAGGGCCAGGCATTTATAAGCTACCTCGGTCCCATCAAGGACATGGGTGCCAGGCCTTGTGTAAATTTTCTTTTCCAATCCACTTGTCTAGGTTGGGCTTAAACTGGGTAATAGATGAACTCAGCTTCACATGAATGAGAAAGATTTTCCATAGGAGGGGCAGTCTCTAGGTCATACAGCTATCTAGTCAGCATGTTCTGTTTAAGACACAAACAAAATTCCAGTCCCTAGACCTTGTATTTCTGGTACTCATTGACTTACAAATATGTAAAAGATTCATAAGTCTGCGGTTTGCGGATGCCTTTAGGAGACTGAGTAGAGGGAAAAGCCTTTAAGGTCCTCTGCATAAGGCAGGTTTGTTACACTTTGTATTTTATTTGTAAGGAACCTTTGAGGTCACTCTAGTTGCTGCATTTGCCTGGTCAGGTACATACCAAACAGAGCACTGCACTCTATGATTGGTCTGATAAGGGTGGAGTACAGTGGGATAATAACCTCTTTGGAACTACATGGTATGCTCTTACTTATAAATTGCACAACATAAAAGGATTTCCTCACCACTGTGGCCACATGGTGGTCGAAGGCAAGGTTACTATGTGCATACCCAGATCCCCGGCCATGGGTCAGCTCTTACGGGGTGCCTTATCAAAATGGTAATTAGATGGGATGGTTGACATCCCAAATGGTACAATTATGCATTTCTTTGCATTGAGTTTAAGACCATGGCTTTGGCACCATTTGTTAGTAAGAGACAGACCTTCTTGAATGAGTGTCTGCAGGGGAGCGGATGATAACCCCCAGCTTGCAATCATCTGCAAGCTTAGTCAGCCATAAACCTTCAGCATTTGCTTATATTTCAGAGAAATAGATGACAAAAAGCAGCAGGCCGAGTACCAAGCTGTGGGGGACTCCATTAGTGACTGGCCTCTGGCCTCTTGGTGGAGGTGGCCTCACGTATTTTGACCTCCTGGGTCCTATCAATGAGCCAGCTGGATATCCGCTAGGTGATAAAAGGTTTTAAAACAACCAAAGGCTTCCAGACAAGATTATAAGCACAATGAAAGTCTAGCACTTCGGCAAACAGCCTGCAAGGAGTAAAACAAACAGCAACACATACTAACACCATATATAACAATTATATAAAACAATCAACTAATTAATTACACGGTTATCTAGATCAAATATTTCTAATTCATCTCAGAGTGTAAACCAAATGGTAATAGTGTATTACATTTTAAAATAAAAATGGAGTCTTTATATAAAAGTTTATCCTTTAACAAACAATTTTACCCAACCCTTTACACACAAACTTGCTAAACACCACAACCCTGCAATAAAGAAAAATTACTATCATGTTTTTCTTTGAAGTGCATAGCAATAGAACTATCCACTTTTTGTTTTGTGATGTCCCTAACATGCTCTTGTAGTCTAACTCTAAATTTTTTCTTACTTTGTCCTATATAATATAGATCACAAGGACACCTGAGGTTATAAATAATGCTCTCCGTGGTACAAGAATAATTCCCCACTGGACAAAAATAAGCACCAATAATTTTTCCAAAAGAATTTACTATACATCTACAAATACTACAACTATTGCAGGGAATAAGTTGCCTGAGGGAAAGGGATTTCTTACAACTACATTATCAGGAGAAACAAACTAGAAACTACAAAAATCTTTTACATTTCTACCATGTCTATATGAAATAGAAGGGTAATGATTTAAAATTTGAATCAAGTCACTATCCCTCAACAAAAATTTCCAGCAACATTTTAATATTTCACTTATTTTTTCACTAAGAATATTATATGTAGAAACAAAATATCAGATGTTGTCCATTTTTACTCCATGTCTCAAGGGATGGGCTTCTTTTTTTCTCTGATAAATCATTTTTTTAAAGCCATATCAATTAATTTTTGATCGTACCACCTACTTACAAGCGTATTAAAAGTCTAATTGGACTCTTCTATAAAATCTGCCCAATTACTACAAATTTTATGATGATATAAAAATTCTCCATAGGGCAAAAGTTCTATAAGATGGCGAGATGAAAACTATCCCCATGTAGATATTGATTACCATCCACAAATTTTCTGTGGACCGTTCTCACTTCATTTTCCAACCCTTTTAAAACCAAATCCAAAAATACAGCCTGATCTCCATATTGTAAATAATCAAAACCTAAACCATATTCATTTAGTTGCAAATCCATAAAAAATTCCTCTGTTTTATCTTTGCCACCCTTACAAATAGAATTCAAATCATCTATATATCTATAGTAACCAATAACATATCTGGACATAAAAATATGTTTATATAAATATTCCACCTCAAAAAGAGCCATCATTAGATTAGCATACATGTTGGCAAAAGTAGCCCCCACTGCCATGCCTTGCAACTGGTGATATCTTACCTTATCAAGCAAAAAATAATTTAATAAACAGAAATGAGTAAGTTCAATAACATAATGGGCTAAAGGACTGTCACCCAAAATTTGATGTAAAGCTCGAATACCATATCCATGCTTTATACTTGTATAAAGACTTTTAACATCTACTGTAAGCTAGTACATATCCTTTTTCCATCTTAAATCTGATATCTTATTTAAAAAATCAAAATGATCTCTTTTGCAAGATTTTAACTTAAATATTTATTGCCATTTGTAGTTGTGTATCAAAAAAAAATATGATTCAAAAAAATACTTACAAGCAGATGCAATGGGGTGGCCAGCTTGCTGTCTAGTGGGTGATAAAAAGGTTTTATACCTAAATTAGTGAGCTTGTCTATAATGCCTGAGTGTTGTATTGTATCAAAAGTCTTGGCCAGATCGAGGTAATCTGTGTGCACAATCTTACCTTTATGCAGTGCTTTGGTGACCCTCTCAAAAAAGAAGTCCACCAGATTTAGTAGGCATGATCTTCCTTTAACAAAGGAAAACTGTGGTGGGTCTAGTGCTTGCAGGGTACCTATGTTCTCATTTATCATATCCATGATGATTCTTTTCCATAGCCTTACATATGAGGCTGGCCTCTGTGCAGGGGAATGAATGTAGGCCATCTGCAATTCCTGACTGAAGGCTCCAGCTGAAAAGTGATTCAAGTCACTTGTCTTTTGAGTTTGTCTTATTCTTAATATGAGTGGGCACAGCTCACTCTATACAGCTAACAATATGGCTGTACAGAGATTTTGTAAATAGCTCAGTGTATTCTATTAGTGTTTACTAGGTTTTGGGGGTACTTAGAATTTAACCAAGGTGTTGCTTAGTCAAGAAAGGTTAGCCTTGGAATAGTTTCTAAAGGTTTTTGGTTTTGCTGGGTCCCCGGGTTTAATTTTTTATTGTAAGTAATACTGCCTTATGGTCAGATCTGACGAGCAAAAATATTACATTGGGTTAGGAACATTGCCACCCCCCCCCCATGTTCATAAGGACAAGGTTAAGGATGGTTGTACAAACAAAGTTTAGAAATTGTTGGGCTTGTGCATTTGAAGTGGCATAAGATTCCCAACAGTGGCAGTTGAGATACCCATGAATATCATATTAGGATGAAGGGTGAGGAACTCTAGTATATTGGGACAGGCAGTATGTGTTTTCTGAGACATGGAGGGGTACTTAGATGTTGCAAGGATATGGTACGACACCCTATTTATGTTGAGTTGCACATATACGAGTTTCAGTCGGTCATACACGATTGGTCTTAATATTGACTGACACTCTTCCACCTGTAGTTCTCTCTTGTGCAGTAGCTGGTCTAAAGGTGTGAAAGGCACTATAACTTTGCATTGATGGGGTACTCTGAGTGACCTTAAACCATGTCTCCATTACTACACAAATGTCTACACACTCCAGGGGGAGGAAGACTTGCAGGGTATAGAGATTACTGATACGACTTCTAGCATTGAGCAGTACCACTTTCAGATATTCCTTCATAGGTTCAGTTAAGTCGGTAGGCTCATCAGTTTGGCACTGCCTAAAAAAGGCACTATGGCGGTGGAAATGGTATTTGCCAGTATCCGAAAGCCTAGAGGGGATAAGTGCAGACCAGCCCTGGCAAAACAGCACGGTCTGTCAACCATGTCCTTCCAGGCCGTCAAATATTGACCCCACTGGACTGACACAAGAAGCAAAGCCAATTGTTAACATGGAATCATCCCTGGAGAAGGTATTATGCTGCTCAGCGCTAGGCTCATACTTACCTGAGACACAATCAGTGAACTCGATCAGGTCTTACTTCATACAGTCCAGGGAGGTACGTCTCAGGTCAACACCACATGGACTATGACAGAGTCATACTGGCACCTGTGGTTCAATGACCTGAATTGCCTATGTGACTTGGACCCTAGGCCCAGAAAACCAGCCTACCGTGACTCTCTCCTTAGTCTGGTGAGGGGGACATCAGTGTAACTCATTATAGAATCACCAATGACAAGGAAATTTGGCTGTGTGCTGGTTTGCCTTCAGGGCTTAGCAGTGGAGGCATTGGAGACAGTGTTATTACATGATGGCTGAGGACCCTTTCTTTGAATATACTGTGGAGGAGGTCTTAGTGTTTTAGGAAGGCTACCTGTTAGTGCCTCAGCATAAGTAGTTTTATGTGTAGGATCTTTATCCTGTGCAGTAGGTAAGATGCAAGTGTTACTGTCAACCTCTATAGGATTAGTTTTGGTTTTACGAGACAGTTTTGCCTCCAGCATTATAGTGTATTTATACCTCTTGCATACACTATCTGTTTTATTAAGAGTACATGGGTTGTCAGTGCACATGAGGCAATTGCTACAAGGCCTCAGAATACCCATCTCAACCAGAGTGGCCATAGACAGAGTCGGAAAGTGCATACCCATGGCCACTAATCTACGAGGGTAGAGTAATGAAAACTTAAATGTTGAACCAGCCAATAAGACAGGCAACGTCATGTGCAATTCTCAGCTATGAGCAAACTAGATGCTCTAGTAGTTTAAAAAAAATCTGTCTAGACAGTATTGCCACAAGAGTATAGACCGCAGACTATAATAAGGACACTTAGAACAAAAGGCACGATAAGCCTTCACCAGCAATTCTCAGCTTAGAAGGGTAAAGGCTACCCTCTCCTCCCACAAGAGTGTAGAGCAAAAACCTTTCTAATGTAAAATACCTGGTTTGGAGCCTAAGTGCTTAAATCAGATATACACTACTAAAATACACAAATGTCCAGTTAGGAAACTGTGCTGAAAAATAACTAGTCTTTGCTCATAAACTGATCAGAATAGGTGACATAACATCTTCCCAAAAGGAAAGTTAGAGAGATGGGTATGTAGTTACAGACCCTGCCATGGGTTTGGCCCTTGGGAATGGGCACCATCATGGCTTCCTCCCAAATTATTAGCACTTAGCCATCCCTTAAGCTTCTATGGAGCTTGCTGATTACACAAGGTGTCACGTTAATAACAATACCCCCAAAAATAACAGTTTAGCCCATGAGGACTAGCAACGGAATTTGTCTAAATGCATTTAAAGACTGAATAAAAATATTGACATGTATCACTGAACATTCACCTCTAACTACATTGCATAAAGGTCTTATTTGACCTCTGCCAATAATATCCACCTGCGATGGTCAAGTAAAAGACATGATTTAAATGAGAACATGGTTACCAGTGGTAATGTAACTTGTGCAAACAAAAATAATGAAGACACGCAACCAAAAGTCTCAGGTTTTGATGTTATGGTACAGGGCAAAAGTAAAGAGGACAAGAGTATTCCACAAGTGGGGGTGAAACAAATTAACTACTTGTTTTTGACGATTCCATTTTAAAACCTATATGAAAACTACTTTGTTGAACACAAAGTTATATTAGGGAAATCAGTGATTTGTTAAGACAACTATATGATTGCTATATTGAGAACAAAGACAGAACATACACCTTTGTCATGCCTGAAGTGGGCTCATTGTTCATAGTAATTCAAAATGATATTGGCATGGACTTAGGAAATAGTTATATTTACAACACAAATTCTACCATAAACAGTACGTGCAAGCTTCTTCACTTGGTCTTGGTAAATAATACGTTGTATATTACAGGGACTGCCTTATTTACAGACAAAAGGAGTAACTATGGGTACACCTGTAGCCAATACATGTGCAAATATTACTGTGACTGTGCGAGAGAAAGAACATCTGTTAATGGGCTTAATGTTTTTAGGACAAGAATAATTTTATAAAAGATTTTTGACAACATATTTATGCTATGGGGATATAAACAGCCAGCTGAACGACTATCATTTATTTAGCTCAAACTGTTGACTTCCTAAATTTAAAACATAAAAATTTGAAAATAGTATAACTTTTTTGGACATTCAGTTGGAAAATACTTTAGATGGTGACATAAATGCTATGGAATACAAGAATGCATACTTACATAAAACCAGCATGCATCCTGAATGTATGTTTAATAAGGCATTAAGGAGGGCAGACAACACATTTATCAAGACTTAATGCCAAGTTAAATAATTTGTTAACCGACTTTCATTACATAAAGTATAATGAGAAAATATCTGGGAAGAAAAGTCTTCACTAATAGAAAGCCGTGACTTTACCAATCGTGATTTTCAGATAGAATCTATGAATGAGTGAAATGTCACTCAAAGACAGTGGATCAGATATTTTGACTTGCAATAGACTGATTAAAATGTTTCAAGATATTGTTAGCAGATACTGGCATATGCTATGCAAGCGTTAATATACAGTGACATAGTACTACATTAGACAGACTGCTATGCAATTATAAGGGGTCACAGAAACTCAAAGAAAAATTATTCTTTATGCAGCAAAGTAATTAAATGAATATCAAAATTAGTGAAAGGTCTGGTACTAAAACATGTACAAGATGTAATTTTGTAAGTACTTAAATAAAGACAATATCTTCATACATCTTGTTACTAAGATAAAATATATATTGAAAACACATGTAGTCTGGGATTCTATATTGCTACTTGCAAGTTACACATGCCTTTCATGATGGTAAATCTAATCAGAAACATTAAAAAAAAAAAAAAAAGAAGACCATTTATCTGAAATTAGGGGGAAGTTAAATACCAGTGAGGAAAAAGATGACACCCACTGTTTTAATTTTGCCACTTTATAGTCCATCAGTTGTCACTTCACGGCAAGATGTTCTCCGGTTCGATTCTCAGCTGGAGTGTCTTCTATGCGGAATCTGCATGTCCTCCCTGCGGTCGCGTGGGTTTCCTCCACGTGGTCCTCCCATATTACAAAGATATGCAGTAGGTGGACTGGGCACTGGATTGACCTCAGTTGCAAGTGTGTGTGCACGTAAGTGATACAGATAAACTATCACAGCAGGGCTAGCCACCCACTGATGTAAACCTTGGCTCCAGATGATTGTCACTGTTGAAAGTGATGCCCCGACCCCATGTGCAAAATTGTAAAAAGGGGTTGAGGATGGATGGATGGATGAATGAGAATTCATGGGGTGCTGATATGAAAGCTAAAACAAAAATATTTACTATAAATGGGTAAGTATATTAAGGGTTAATATGTCACAAGGCTTGAATAGGTATGTGGCTATTAAGCCTGTATTAATGTTAGGACAACATAGAAAGGTATGTTAAAATTAAGGTGATAACAGAAGTGATGTTAACTGATGGCTTGGGGTTCTGCTTTTCTAAAATGTAATGAAGTACAGTGCGAAAGTTTATTGTTTTATACTTCTGATAAAATTATTCTCTTTTGTTTTGTTTCTCTATCACTTATTTAGTTTTACATTTTTGTAAATTGCTCAGCTTTATCTACTATAGCTACCATTTATATACATATATGCAGTAAACTCCACTATTTAAACCAAAACAAGTAGTAGGTTCATCCTTAACTGGTTTAAAGTTAACTGATGCACCTAGACAACTAGGGAAATTGTTCCAGGATAAAGCTGTATACAAACATAGGATTCTTCATGCAGGTACAAACAATATTAAGGAAACTTCCCAAAGTCATATGAAGATTGCATTTTTAGAAATAGTAGAATGCAGTAAAACATGCAAAATCAAAGTCATGATTAGTTAAATAATAACTTCATTAAAAAGGAATGATTATATGCACATAAATGCATTAAAACTTAATACTGGGTTAAGGCAAGTATGCAAAATTTTAGTCTGTTAGGCTTATTCCATATTAGGAGGAACATTATTTATTTATTTAACATTTGTTTACTGGGAAAGCCCGACTTGGAACAAGCCAGTTTTCAGCAGAGGATGGGAAGAAATTCTTGAAACGCATGTCTTTATAATGTGGGAGGAAACCGCAGCACCCAGAGGAAACCCACACGAATGCAGGGAGGACATGCATACTCCACACAGAAGGCACCCCAGCCGAGAATTGAACTGGTGAACGTCTTGCTGAGAGTCAACACTGCAAACCGCTGCACCACTGTGCTGAACATATTCACAGCTATGAAATGTTTTCTAATGATGGAACTTGCATGAATTACTGTGGGCCATGCTTTGTAAGCACAAAAAATAATGGTTAAAATTAGCCATTTTTAGAAATACCAAAAAAAAAAAAAAAAGAAAGGGCATTCCTAAGAAGAACAGGACTTCATAGTATAATTAAGGGCTATTATTGTAAAACAAGGACCTTGGGCAACAAATGACACAAATTAGCTACAACAGTGATTTAAGAAAATGATATAATTATGACCACTGTAGAAGTTATATTCCTGGGCTGCAACAAATCTGAATGTTTAAAAGGAAACTCGAGAGGCGGGAGAATTTTAATACCAGTACAGTAATCTGTCAATGGTCATTTGATTTTATATTTAGAAATAATGGTAGTTGAAATTCACAAACTGAATGATTTTGAAAAACTGTGTATAATAGTTAGTTGTAGGAATCGAGGACTCTTAAATATCGTGACTTTTTGCTAAGCATAGATAAAGGGCTGGGCTCTAAAAATGTCCTGTAATTGGGTGTCTTCAACTATACCAACACAGACAGGGTAAATATAATGACTAAATCATATTTTGAGGAAGACCCTTTGAATACTATATCCTTTCATGGCTTAATTCAGCTGGTTAAATATAAAACAAAAGGCAAGAATATATTAGCTATTGTTACAGCCAACTCCAGCAATTCAACTGTTAATATTGAATTAACGTTAATTAATTAGTTTAACTAAATATTGCACAGTGTATTGTACACAAATTTTTTTATCTCAGTTATACTGAAACTAGTTCTCTTCATCATTTAAATAGTATATATTCTTGTGCCACATGTTAAGTAAATGTTACCTCTAAAGAATTGTACTGTCCATTATTGTGTAACAGTTGATTGTGAATACTTATGTAATTCCTTGCATGTTTGTAAACTTCTACCATATTTGTATCTCTTATAACTGGAGCTTTTCTCCCTGGTCCTCCGCTGAATATCCAGTCAGACCTTTCTGGTAAACAAATGTAAAATAAATAATAAATAATATCAAAACACCATAGGGTATATCTAATCATAATTCTGTAAGGTTTGAAATTCATCAAACATGTTAGATCTGTGCATAACATAAATATATAACTATGGTAAAATAAATTATGAATCTGTAAAGGTAATATACCCATAAAGATAATACTGGTTAAACTGGAGTGATGAAGAGTTAGTGAATGGAAAGACACAGATTATGAATATTCCATACGGAAAACCATATCATTTAGAATGACAGGATCTACAACAGCAGCAGAGACCTCCAAAGCAGACACCCAAGAAACCGCTACCCCCAAAAAAAACACGTGCAACACATATCTCACAAAGCCAGTGTACAGTCACAGCCCTTAAGGCTAAACAACACACCTGATATACTTGTAATAGGTGACTATATCGTCAGGCACACTGACGTCCCGCTCACCAGGCTGAACAAGGAGAAGGTCACAGTGAGCAGCCTGTCTGGCGCTAGGATCCGCCACATAACACAAGCACTCAGGTCACTCCAAGGCAAGTACAAATATGACTCAGTCATTGTCCATGCTGGTGTGAATGACCTGAGACGTACCTCCCTGGACTACATGAAAAGAGACATAGAGGAGCTCTCGGAGCATGTAGCCCAGGCTGGTATGACCCTGACCTTGAGTAGCATCTTACCCTCACCAAGAATGATGCCACAGTATGAAGACAAGATGATCAATTTCAACAATTGGCTTAAGTATTGGTGTCATTCAAAGGGGATCCAATGCCTATCAGCTTGGGATGATATGCACGACAAGCCACGATGCTTTGCTAGGGACGGCTTGCACCTGTCACCCCTGGGCTTTCGGATATTGGCAAAGGCTCTTGCTACCCCCATAGTGCCTTTTTAGGCAAGGCTCAAAGACAAACCCACCTCCATAGGTATCACAAGGGATAAGAAACTAAGAGTAATGCTACTCAACGCTAGAAGTCTAAACCTCAAGATGCACACTCGAAACTCTCCTTAGCATGGAGAACATCGATATCTGTGCAGTAACAGAAACCTGGTTCAGGGCTCCCGAGAGCACCCCAGCACTACCAGGTTATACCTCATACCATGCTTTTTGGCCCCAAAACTTGGACCGAAACCCCAAAGGAGGGGGAGTATCGATATTCATCAAAGATACCCACACCTCCAGGTTGGTGGCAAAGCACGAAGCATCAGAGACTATCCATGTGCAACTAACAGTGGGTAAAACTGCCTTCCAGTTTATAGCCTGCTACAGACCACCATCCCAAACCCAGGAACCCCACTCGGCCTTCCTGAGAACACTGGAAAAAATGAAGGTCTCTCCGAACACCATTATATTGGGTGACTTCAACTACCCAAACATAGATTGGGAGCATTACTCTAGCTCCAACACCCTTGCCCAAAGGTTCCTAGAATTCATAAACTCAAATGGTATGGAACAACTTGTTACCACTCCCACAAGAGGGGAAAATATATTGGACCTGATCATCACCAACATGGGGACTCTATGCTCCAGACCAGAAGTGTATCCCTCACTGGTAAGATCAGACCATAAACTGATCTCACTGGATATTCACATCCCAACCCCACCCCCTGCCCAGAAAACCACAGTGAAAAACTTCTCTAAAGCAAATTTCACACTCCTCAAAACTGAGGTGGAATCCTTCAAAGCCCCCGGGCCTGTGGAAAGTACGGCCCAGACCGCAGAATCCTTTATAAATGCATTCTATGAACACCTTCAGGACTGCGTGGATCATGCAATCCCAAATAAAACCAAGACCCAATCCTCCAAAGGCAGAAGACCTGTCTGGTGGACCCCAGCCATAAACAAACTATACAATAGAAGGAGGAAGCTACTACATGATAGAGCAAAATCCCAAAAAGGGAAGGCATCTCTAATCAGTATTAGCAAAAAACTAAGGGCACTCATAAAATCGTCAAAGGCCAGCTTCGAGAGAAAAATTGCACAGGACACTAAGGATAATCACAAGGCTTTCTTTAGTTATGTTAGGAACCTGGGTGGGAATTCCCAGATATGCTCAGAATTAGTCCAAAATGACAAAAAATACACCGATCCCACAGACATTGCCAACATCCTAGCTGACAGGTTCAGCGCAACCCCCCCCCCCCCACCAAAAGGGCAAATAACTATCCCAGCAGAGTGCTGCCCCCCTGACATCTCAGATGCTCAGGTGGAAGCCGCCCTCTCCAAAGCAAAAAACACA